>NC_037670.1:68091998-68176899 GCF_003255815.1 Theropithecus gelada
CCCAGGCTGGAGTGCAGTGGCGCGATCTCGGCTCACTGCAAGCTCCGCCTCCCGGGTCCGCGCCATTCTCCTGCCTCAGCCTCCCAAGTAGCTGGGACTACAGGCGCCCGCCACCGCGCCCGGCTAATTTTTTGTGTTTTAGTAGAGACGGGGTTTCACCGTGTTAGCCAGGATGGTCTCGATCTCCTGACCTCGTGATCCGCCCGCCTCGGCCTCCCAAAGTGCAGGGATTACAGGCGTGAGCCACCGCGCCCGGCCCAGCCACAGCATTTCTAAGCAGAAATGTTTTCACTCAGCCTTAAACTGATAAGCTTTCAAAATGTGGAGTATTAATTCACTCTACTATTTTATTTTATTTTATTATTTTATTTTATTTTATTTTATTTTTGAAACAGAGTCTCACTCTGTCACCCAGGCTGGAGTGCAGTGGCAAAATCTTGGCTTACTATAACCTCCACTTCCCGAGTTCAAGCAATTCTCCTGTCTCAGCCTCCCCAGTAGGTGGGACTACAGGCGCATGCCACCATGCCCGGCTAGTTTTTGTATTTTTAGTAGAGACGGGGTTTCACCATATTGGTCAGGCTGGTCTCGAGCTCCTGACCTCAGGTGATCCACCCACCTCAGCCTCCCAAAGTGCTAGGATTACAGCTGTGAGCCACCATGCCCCGCCCATTCTACTATTTGTATCAAATAATTAGAAATGGTACCAGGGAAGATGAGTGGGCAAAATATGGGATGTTCAGATACCATGGCTTGAAGATATTACAATTAGAGATGTAAATCTGACATGAAAGTAAAAGGAAATTAGAATTATGTTTTATTTTCTGTGCTTTTAAAGTATAGAAGTCATGCATGCTCACTAGAAGAAACCGAAAGCATGGAAAGTAAGAGGCCCTTTTGTGGCCTGCAGTCTGGGCCAGCCTAGTGTGTGGCTAAGGAATATGCGGAGATGGAGGTGACTCTGCCCCCTTGCAGCAGGCTATTGAAAGCCAGCCAGCAAGTGAGCGAGATGTCAGATGGCTCCAGCCCCAGCCTTGAGCCATCCCCTCTGAGCCTTGCCAAAGTGCAGATTTTTGAGCAAAATCAATGTGATGTTGCTTTTAGCCACTAAGTTTTCAGGCAGATCAGGGGTCCTGGAGTAGGTGTCATGGAAGCTGGGCTCTGAAGGCACCCAAAGAGGGAGGGAGGGCAAGGATTTGAGGAGACCACACAAGGTGAAGGCCCGGGGTAGGTGCACAACCGGGGGTGGGAAGAGGCAACTCCAGGTGAGAAGGCAGAGCCAGGGCAGCAGTGTGTGGAGGCTGGAGGGCCAGGAGAAGAGGCCGAACCATCTCTCTCAGGGCTTGGGAGCCATGCCAGAGGGCCTGGGATAGTTGAAATGCTCATCTAAAGGCCAGGCACAGTGGCTCACGCCTGTAATCCCAGCACTTTGGGAGGCCGAGTGGGGGCAGGGATGGATCACCTGAGGTCAGGAGTTCCAGACCAACCTGGCCAACATGGTGAAACCCCATCTCTACTAAAAATAAAAATAAAAATTAGCTGGGCACAGTGGCACACCCTGTAATACCAGCTAAGACTGAGGCAGGAGAATCGCTTGAACCCAGGAGGCAGAGGTTGCAGTGAGCCAAGATCGTGCCACTGTACTCCAGCCTGTGCGACAAGAGTGAAACTCCATCTCAAAAGAAAAAATTAAAAAAAGAAAAGAAAGAAAAGAAAAGCTCATCTACACAGTCACTGTTTGGAACTCGGAGTGCACTTGGCCAGAGAAGCAATATTTTGAATACAAATTGAGTTACCATACTACCTACAGCCCAGTTAGATGGCTGGACACAGCAACTATGGGATTCCATCAGCCACCCCACTCTCATAGCCCATCTACCTCCATCCTGTACAGGTTTTACTGACCCAGAATCCAGCAAAGAGTAGGTGCTCAATAACTGTGGCTGATTTTTGAGTGGTTCTAAATCCGAGCGCCCCTTACTGTCTGAACAAATGACGGCTTGCGTCTGTGTCCCAAAGTATGCCAGCAGGTGCAGGCTCTCCAATGGACCGCGTGAGTGAAGCAGGCTGCGTGTGAAGCAGGTTGCGTAAAGAGAGCCGCATGGTGAGCTTGGTGGTGGCCAGAAGTCAGTGACCAGCCAGGAGGAAAGGAGCTTCAGGTGGACAGCTGATCTGAAGGCAGGGGCTGGGCCTGGGGGTTGGGGGTGGGAGGGCAGGTAGGAAAGAGGCCTGGGCAGATCCAGGATCTGCCTCACCTAGGCCTGGCCATTCTGCCCTTAGAAACATTCCTATCTCAGGGCCCGTTTCCTGCTTTCCTTCCTGAAAGCCCACATGGATCCTCCTCATGCCAGGGCCTATGTCCCCTGAGGCTGAAGGGAGGGCAGCAGGGTGCCTGGTGCTTCCTGGTGCCTCTCTTTGCTGAATCCGGCCAAGCCACATGGAAGAACACACAGCTGATGAGGAGCAGAGACTGACACTTCTGGAAATGGGATGGGAGTCAGCCCTTTCCTGGTATCCCACACTGTCTAGAGCTGAGAAAGTAGATGCCAGAGTTGGGAAGACGGTAGAGAAAGCTGACCTGAAGCACAGAACCTTGCCTTATAGTTCTGTACCTCATCAACAGCAGGATGTGATGAGCCCCTGGCCCTGAATTTTGTTTTGCAATTGAGTTTTTTTTTTTAATTAAAAGAACTGATGTTCCTGTACCTCCCTTTAAACAGTTTCTCAGATATGGCTCAGCCCACAATGCACTTGGCAAGGTGTTGACCAGTCCTGAGCAGAGTTGAAACTGCTCTCCCTGGGGTGGGCAGTGAGCCTGTTAGAAATCCTGGCTTTTGGCCGGGCGCGGTGGCTCAAGCCTGTAATCCCAGCACTTTGGGAGGCCGAGACAGGCGGATCACGAGGTCAGGAGATCGAGACCATCCTGGCTGACACGGTGAAACCCCGTCTCTACTAAAAAATACAAAAAACTAGCCGGGCGAGTTGGCGGGCGCCTGTAGTCCCAGCTACTCGGGAGGCTGAGGCAGGAGAATGGCGTGAACCCGGGAGGCGGAGCTTGCAGTGAGCTGAGATCTGGCCACTGCACTCCAGCCTGGGCCACAGAGCGAGACTCTGTCTCAAAAAAAAAAAAAAAAAAAAAAAAGAAATCCTGGCTTTTCTCTCTCACTCTGCCCCCTTGGACAAGTCACACCATCTCTCTGGGTGTCAGTCTCTCCCTGTAGTTCCAGAGAGCTGAGTTGGCGTACCTCTGAGACCAGCAAAGTCATCATAAAAATTTCCCATTATTGGGAATGAAGCAATTTCCCAGGTCTGTGGGAAGACTGTGGAATTGGGTCACAAGTCACAGATGGAAAGGCATGGGCCACAGTGGGGGACTGGGTCCCTTCTTGGCAAGAACCCACCGGGACACAGTCCCTGACTGTCCTCATTCTGCCTTGCTGGCTGCAGGCCCAGGACCACCGGCCAGAAGCCATGAGAGATCAGGGCAGGACACGGGCAGCTTCAACGGTCACCCCAGACTGAGACACCACACGGGCCCGGGCCTCAGCCCCACTCTGCCCTGCTGGAGAGGCCATCTGCCTCCTGGCCTTGTGACTTGCACTAGCCCTGGCTATATGGGCTGCAGCCTGGATTCCCATCCACCCTGATCGCTGACCCCTGACCCCTGAATCTCCTTGGGTTCCTGCCAATGTGTTTCTTCCAAGGCCAGGCCTGAAGTTTAGCAATCAAGCCGCATGGATTTCTAGGATCTAGAAATTTGGTCAGCCAAATCATTACCATCTAAATGACCCCCAAGGCCCCCATAATACATTTTTAAACTTTTTAATTGAAGTATAACAGATAATATCCTAAGTATTCAGTTGGTGACTTATGCAAAGTGAGCACTAGGTTTGTCCTTTCACGTGCTGTAGGCCATTTGTATGTCTTCTCTAGAGAAACGCTTTGTCAGGTCCTTTGCCATTTTTGAATTGGGTTATGTGGGTTTTTTACCGTTGAGTTTTTGTTTTCTTTTTTTTTTTTTTTTTAGTGACAGTATCTTGCTCTGTCACCTAGGCTGGAGTGCAGTGGTGCAATTATAGCTCACTGTAGCCTCCAACTTCTGGGTTCAAGCAATCCTCCCATCTCAGCCTCTCAAGTAGCTAGGACTACAGGCGTGTGCCACCATGCCTGGCTAATTTTTTTTTTTTTTTTGAGACGGAGTTTCACTCTTGTTGCCCAGGCTGGAGTGCAATGGTGCGATCTCAGTTCACTGTAACCTCTGCCTCCCGGGTTCAAGCTATTCTCCTGCCTCAGCCTCCCAAGTAGCTGGGATTACAGGCGCCCGCCACCACGCCTGGCTAATTTTTTGTATTTTTAGTAGAGACAGGGTTTCACTATGTTGGCCAGGCTGGTCTTGAACGCCTGACCTCGTGATCTACCTGCCTTGGCCTCCCAAAGTGCTGGGATTACAGGCATGACCCACCACGCCCACTCACCTAATTTCTACTTTTTATTTTTATTTATTTATTTTTGAGACAGAGTCTCACTGCAGCACCCAGGCTGGAGTGCTCACTGCAACCTCCACCTCCTGGGTTCAAGTGATTCTCATGCCTAGTCTCCCAAGTAACTAGGACTAGAGGTGTGCGCCACCATGCCTGGCTAAGGTTTGTATTTTTAGTAGAGACAAGGTTTCCCCATGTTGGCCAGGCTGGTCTGAAACTCATCTGCCCACCTCTCCCAAAGTCCTGAGATTACAGGTGGAAGCCACTATGCCTGGCCTTATTTTTATTTTTATCTTTTGCAGAAACAGGGTTTCACTATGTTGCTCAGTCTGGTCTTGAACTCCTGGCCTCAAGTGATCCATGGTTGCACAAGCCACCATGCCCAGTCTCAGTTTTAATTCTTTATATGATAGCCTGCATATTAATCCCTTATCAGATGTATGCTTTGCAATTATTTTGTCCCATTCTGTGTTCTTCGTTTTTTCTCATGTTGCCCAGTCTGGACTCATCCTCCTGAACAGCTCTGCGGGCCCCACCCACAATGGCAAAGCCTGAGGCCAGGCCTTTCCGAGCCTCCTTCTCTTAGGCTGCTGTCAAGCTGGCTTCTCCAATCTTGTCTTTCATAGAGGAGTTCTTTATTAGTAGTATTTGCCCAGTAGTTATATTGGGAAACATAGGAATTTTAAGTAAAAGGAAAAAGGCACCCACAATTCTGCCACGCCTACGAACAAAATTATTTTCTGTGCTGCCTTTTAATTTTTGTCTGTGTTCATAGATGAACTTTAATAAACATTGTGGAGGTACAGCTGAACTACTGAAGGTCTCTGCCTTGCACAAAGATCTTTGCCAGGGTCTCTTGTGGATTTGTTCTGTTTTGTTTTGTTTTTTAAGGCAAGGTCTTACTCTGTCACCCAGGCCGGAGTGCAGTAACACAATCACAGCTCACTGCAGCCTCGAATTTCTAGGCTCATGTGATCTACCCAACTCAGCCTCTCGAGTAGCTGAGACCATAAGCACGCACCACATGCTCAGCCTCTTCTTCTTCTTCTTCTTCTTCAAGTTTTGTAGAATCGGAGTCTCTCCACCATGCCCAGGCTGATATTGAACTCCTGAGCTCAAGCGATCTTCCTGCCTCAGCCTCCCAAAGTGCTGGGATTACAGGTGTGAGCCATCTTACCCAGCCTCCTGTGTTTTTTTTTTTTTTTTTTGAATCTTGATTCATTTTCTCACTTATTAGCCATTTCGGCTGGTTTTAGTTTGTCTGCACATTTTATTTATTTATTTACCTTTTTTTTTTTTTTTTTTTTTTGAGATGAAGTCTTGCTCTGTCGCCCAGGCTGGAGTGCAGTGACGCGATCTTGGCTCACTGCAAGTTCTGCCTCCCGGGTTCAGGCCATTCTCCTGCCTCAGCCTCCCGAGTAGCTGAGACTACAGGCGCCCGCCACCACACCCAGCTAATTTTTTGTATTTTTAGTAGAGATGGGGTTTCACTGTGTTAGCCAGGTTGGTCTCAATCTCCTGACCTCGTGATCTCCCCGCCTCGGCCTCCCAAAGTGCTGGGATTACAGGCGTGAGCCACCGTGCCCGGCCAATTTATTTACTTATTTTTATGCTGAGGTTTTTGGGGGTTCTTTTTCATGGGGACAGGGTCTCACTCTGTTGTCCAAGCTGAAGTGGCAATGTTGCAGTGTTGCAGTCATTGCTTACTGTAACATGAACTCCTGGGCTCTAGTGATCCTCCTGCGTCAGCCTCCCAAGTAGTTGAGACTATAGGTGCACACCACCACTCCTGGATAATTTTTTGTTTTTTTTGTAGAGATGTGGTCTCACCATATTGTCCAGGCTGATCTTGAACTCCTAGCCTCAAGCAATCCTCCTGCATTGACCTCTCAAAGTGTTTGTATAACAGGCGCAAGCCAGCTGGGTACAGTGGCTCATGCCTGTAATCCCAGCACTTTGGGAGGCCGAGGCAGGTGGATCACCTGAGGTCAGGAGTTTGAGACCAGCCGGACCAACATGGCGAAATCCCGTATCTACTAAAAATACAAAAATTAGCCAGGCATGGTGGCACATGCCTGTAATCCCAGCTACTTGGTTGGGAGGCTGAGGCAGGAGAATCGCTTGAACTTGGGAGGCAGAGGTTGCAGTGAGCAGATATCTCGCCATTGCATTCCAGACTGGGTGACAAGAGGAAAATTCTGTCTCAAAAGAAAAAAAAAAAAAAAAAAACAAGCACAAGCCACTGCGCTCAGCACATATACTGAGTATTTTATTGTATGCTACTGCCAGTATATGTAAAACAATTACCCTTGTGAAATAGAAATTCATGAAAATTCAGAGAGGTAGATGGTAAGGACTGACAAAAGTAGAAGTCATGTATTATGGCACATGTGTTACAAGGATACGCTTTTGTACAGGCTTGAAATTTAGCTCTCTTTTGAATATTCAGTGGTTCATGAGAAGTGGTTTGGGAACACACTTTCTGGGGTCTGAGGCATTTGTACCTGAAGAAACTCCAGGAAGCAGAGGGTCACATTGAGCATTCTGCAGACAATTGTTTTAAAACTGCAGCTGCCTGGGAAGCTTTCATACAGTTGAGCCCAGCCTCCAGCCAGGGCAATTCAGCCACTTTTTCATAGATATGATGCTGGAGGAACCAGACAGGGAACAAACAAGAGCTGACTCAATTTGTGGATTTGCACACTTTATAATCATGTTTTATTCCAGTCTTAACTAGAGATGCTAAGCGGGACTTAGTGTGGATAGGCCTGTACCCTGCGGCAGGACCACTACCGTGTGGCCTGGATGCTGGGCCGAGGTCACACAGCAGGCAATTCAAACTCAATCTGGAGAGAATAAGAGAAGTCAGACAGGGAGCCAGACAGGCAGGAAAGGATGCCCCATGGCACAGCGTGTGCAAGGACGTGGGAGAGCCAATATGGGTTGAGCATCCCTAACCCCAAAATCCAAAATTGGAAATGCTCCCAAATCTGAAGTTTTGGGGGTTTTTTGTTTGTTTTTGAAACAGAGTTTCACTCTTGTTGCCCAGGCTGGAGTGCAATGGCACAATCTCAGCTCATTGCAACGTCCACCTCCTGGGTTCAAGAGATTCTCCAGCCCAGCCTCCCAAGTAGCTGGGATTACAGGTGCACACCACCACACCCTGCTAATTTTTGCATTTTTAGTAGAGACGGAGTTTTACCATGTTGGCCAGGCTGGTCTCAAACTCCTGACCTCAGGTGATCCGCCCACCTCAGCCTCCCAAAGGGCTAGGATTACAGATGTGAGCCACCCCGCACGGCCAAATCTGAAGCCTTGTGAGCAATGACATGATATCACACATAGGTGCTGAGATGATGGTTCAATGTACACAAACTTTGTTTCAGGCACAAAATTGTGAAAAATACTGTGTAAAATTATCTTCAGGCTATGTGTATAAGGTATACATGAAACAGAAAATGAATTTGATGTTTAGACCTGAGTTTCATTCCCAAGACATCTCATTATGTATATGCAAATATTCCAAAATCCACAAAAATCTGAAATCCAAAACACTGCTGGTCCTAAGCATTTCAAATAAGGGATATTCAACCTGTAGTCCCGATTCTTCTTCCCGCATGTGTTTCCCAGTTCTCCTTCCCGCACGTGTTTCCCGGTTCTCCTTCCCACATGTGTTTCCCGGTTCTCCTTCCCGCATGTGTTTCCCGGTTCTCCTTCCCACATGTGTTTCCTGGTTCTCCTTCCCGCATGTGTTTCCTGGTTCTCCTTCCTGCATGTGTTTCTAGTTTCTCCTCAAGTTTTCCCATATAGTTATTCGTTGCTGATCTCTTAAAATCTGTATTTGGAAGGAAGTGATCAAACTATAGTTGTGGGGCCAGGGGGATCCACAGTCGTGGGAAAGCAGATTCAGAGATCAACAACGTTCACCAGAGGATGTGGACGAAGCCATTGTGGAAAGGCCGACTTCCAACGCCTCTGACCTGGTGGTCAGCCCTGCAGATTTACTGAGTGAAAACAGCTGCCCGTATGAGTATTACTTATAATACAAAAACCTGGAAACAACCTAAATCTCCAACCATGGAGGATGCAAATAGATTATATCTGCTCATTTAAATTG
Source organism: Theropithecus gelada (assembly GCF_003255815.1). NCBI lineage: Eukaryota > Metazoa > Chordata > Mammalia > Primates > Cercopithecidae > Theropithecus > Theropithecus gelada. Next base: position 68,100,597 of record NC_037670.1, read on the forward strand.
ATAACCACTAAGACAACATTAAACATGGCACCATGTTTTCTCAATAATGTAAAGCAGGGGGAAAAACAGAAAACAATGTTGTTTCATTATACTATAGACAGCTACATACTATAATTATAATGTAAAAACAGATGTACACATTAGTAGAAAGTAAAAGGAAACCAGAAAAAACAAAAATGAAGACAACAGGTGCACTAGGATGGTGGGATTATGTATGAAATTTTGCTCATTTAAAATTTTCTGGCCAGGCACAGTGGCTCATGCCTATAATCCCAGCACTTTGGGAGGCCAAGGCGGGTGGATCATTTGAGGTCACGAGTTTGAGACCAGCCTGGCCAACATGGTGAAACCCCATCTCTACTAAAAATACAAAAATTAGCCGGGTATGGTGGTGGGTGCCTGTATTTCCAGCTACTTGGGAGGCTGAGGCAGGAGAATTGCTTGAACCCAGGAGGTGGAGGTTGCAGTGAGCCGAGACTGAGCCACTGCACTCCAACCTGGGCAACAAGAGCAAAACCCCATCTCAAAAACAAAAACAAAAACAAAAAAACCCAGAAATTTTCTGTAATATTTTAGTAAGGTTTTAATAAAATATACCTTAAAAATATTTGGTCGAGTTCAGTGGCTCATCCCTGTAATTCCAGCACTTTGGGAGGCCAAGGTGGGAGGATTGCTTGAGTCCAGGAGTTTGAAACTAGCCTGGGCAACCCCATCTCTACAAAATAGAAAATAAAAAAGTTAGCCAGGCATGGTAGTGTGCACCTGTAGTCCTAGCTACTCAGAAGGCTGAGGTGGGAGGATCACTTGAGCCCGGGAGGTAGAAGCTGCAGTGAACTGTAGTCGTGTCACTGCCCTTCAGCCTGAGTGACAGAATGAGACCCTGTCTCAAAAAAAAAAAAAAGGTTCTACCTCCTAAATTAAAACTTGGATTAAACAAAGAAGCAATTCAACCAGAGGAGGACAAAGAGATGACAGATCTCAGTGCTTATCTAACCTAGCAAGCAGGAAAATACTATGCTGCTAATTTATCAAAAAGAGAGAAAGTAGAATCCTTGCCTGAGAGGAGTTTACCCTTTTGTACTCTGAAGACAGAAGAGCAAGACACACCTCGGAAATCACGGTATATTCAAGGCTTTGGTCAATGGGCTCTGCCCCGACTGTTGTGCTCCATTTCTGATCAGCCACGTCCTGCAGCTCAGCAACAGACGGCGTGGCCAGGCCCGATGGTGGGGACAGCCAGGATAAGCGGCTGGAGGGAGTCCAGGGGGCTGGTCACAGACACATGGAGTCTGAGACAGAGGCAAGATGTGTGACTACAGCCATGATGCATCACGAAGCAAGTGGGAGAATCCAATAGTGACAGAAACACGAGAGCTGTCAATATGGAAATGGCCCCATTGCAGAAGCAGTGAAAGCTCAAAAAGGCCATCAGATGCTCAAGGGCAAGCATGAAGGGGAGATCAGGAAGCCCAAGGGGTGGCAGGACAGAAGCTGTGGTGGGAGGTGATCAAAGCAGGTGCACACGGTGGCACTGGGGCACGGGAACAGCTCTTTCAGGAACTGAGGCGACAAAAACCCAGGTCTGTTGTCAACCAGGAAGGACCACACTGTCAAGAAGGTGCCTCCTGGAAGGTTCAGGAGTGTGGTGGGGTGAGGTGGGCATCCAGGACCAGCCAAGGAGTGACGTCCAGAGTGCACCACATGCTCGTGCTCCTTTGGTTCTTTCCCATGAGAAAGTCTCCATATACTCGTTTAACTGAAAAGATGGGATTCACACCTCAGAGTCTTGCAAGATGAGTGGGAGAAGCACGTGAGAGATGTTTAAGGGACCTTTGCTGAGAAGCAGGCGGGAGCTGTTCAGCTGTAAACTACACCAAAGAGTCACCGGGACCCAGGGCCTACCTCCCAGCTCCCACCTGCAGGTGAGCGCTTCTCTGCTTCTACACAGTTGATTCGATGCTGGAAGGTTTCCCATGCTCATGCTCCACTCCCCCTCCACTTTGCTGAAACTGCCTCAGTGCTGTCTTAATAAGTACACGTTTTCTTTATGTCTTACTCCAATTGAGGAGCCTCTCAACAGCTAGAAGCGGTTCACAGTTCTCCACTCCAGCTGCACATTAGACTCAATTGGAGAGCTTCTGCAACACAGCAATGCCCCAGCCTTATCCCAGGTAATTAAATCAGAATGTGACAGATTCACTGGGTGACTCTGAGATGAGAACCGGGAATTCGGTGGTACACTGTACATTCTTTGTGATACACTGGTAAATTAATAGGCTGTCATTAAGAATATCCTGAAGAGCCTCCTGCAGTTTCTATAGAAACAGTATGGAGGTTTGGATCCTCAAAAAAAAAAAGAAAAAAACTTTTTTTTTTTGTTTTTTGAAGCAAAGTCTTGCTCTGTCAACCAAGCTAGAGTGCAATGGCGTGATCTCTGCTCACTGCAACCTCTGCCTCCCAGGCTCAAGTGATCCTCCCACCTCAGCCACCCAGTAGCTGGGATTATAGGTGCCTGTCACCAGGCCAGACTAATTTTTGTATTTTTAGTAGAGACAGGGTTTCACCATGTTGCCCAGGCTGGTCTCAAACTCCTGGCCTCAACCGATCCTCCCACCCAGCCCACCAAGTAGCTGAAACTACAGGCATGTATTTTTTGTAGAGTCGGAATTTTGCCATGTTGCCCAGGCTGGTCTTGAACTACTAGGCTCAAGAGATACACCCGCTTTGACCTCTCCTCAAAAAATTAAAAACAGAACTACCATATGATCTGGCAATCCCACTGCTGGGTATTTATCCAAAAGAATTGAAATCAGGATCTTGAGATGTCTGCACTCACTGTTCATAGCAATACTAGTCACAGTCGCTAAGCTGTGGAAATAACCTAAATGTCCATTGATGGATGAAAGGACAAAGGAAATGTGGTGTGTAAATCCAATGAAATATTAAAAAGAAAGGAAATTCTACAATACGCAGCAACACGGATGAACCTTGAGAACACTATGCTAAGTGAAATAAGCCATTACAATGGTGGTTACCAGGGGCTAGAAGCAGGGGAAAATGGGGAATTGCTAATCAATGCATACAAAGCCTTAGAGATCTTCTGTACGTTTTCCCTACAGTTAACAATACAGTATTATGCACTTAAAAATCTGTTAAGAGGGTAGATATGTTGTGTTCTTACTATAATTAAAAAATATTTAAAGAATGTTTTTAAATAATAATCTAAAGGAAATAAAAGATAAGCTACAAATAAGAGAAGACATAATCAACAAACGATTGCACTAGTAACAGGTACAGGCAGGTGAGGTGGCCCACACCTGTAATCCTAACACTTTGGGAGGCCAAGGCAGGAGGATCACCTCAGCCCAGGACTTCAAGACCAGCCTGGGTAACATAACAAGATCTTGTCTCTACAAAAAAATTTAAAAATAAAAATTAGGCTGGGCATGGTGGCTCACACCTGTAAACCCAGCACTTTGGGAGTCCAAAGAGGGTGGAACACCTGAGGTCAGGAGTTCCAGTCCAGCCTGACCAATATGGTGAAACTCCATCTCTACTAAAAATATAAAAATTTGGCCGGGCGCGGTGGCTCAAGCCTGTAATCCCAGCACTTTGGGAGGCCGAGACAGGTGGATCACGAGGTCAGGAGATCGAGACCATCCTACCTAACACGGTGAAACCCCGTCTCTACTAAAAAAATACAAAAAACTAGCCGGGCGATGCGGCGGACGCCTGTAGTCCCAGCTACTCGGGAGGCTGAGGCAGGAGAATGGCGTGAACCCGGGAGGCGGAGCTTGCAGTGAGCTGAGATCCGGCCACTGCACTCCAGCCTGGGCGACAGAGCGAGACTCCGTCTCAAAAAAAAATAAAAATAAAAATAAAAAAATAAAAATAAAAATAAAAATTTGCCGGGCGTGGTGGCGGGCACCTGTAATCCCAGCTACTCAAGAGGCTGAGGGAGGAGAATTGCTTGAACCCCGGAGGCAGAGGTTGCAGTGAGCCGAGATCGCACCATTGCACTCTGACCTGGGCAACAGAGCAAGACTCTGTCTCAAAATAAAATAAATTTAATTTAATTTAAAAATAAAAATAAAAATTAGCCAGGCATGGTGACACATACATGTAGTCCTAACTACTCAGGAGGCTGAGGCAGGAAGATCACTTGAGCCCAGGAATTCAAGGCTGCAGTACTGTAATTACACCATTGCACTCCAGCCTGGGTGACAGAGTAAAACCCTGTCCTTAAAAAATTAAAAATTAGAGGCAGGTGGATCACTTGAGGCCAAGAGTTTGAGACCAGCCCGGTCAACACAGTGGAACACTATCTCTATTAAAAATACAAAAATCGCCGGGCTCGGTGGCTCACGCCTGTAATCCCAGCACTTTGGGAGGCCGAGGCAGGCGGATCACGAGGTCAGGAGATTGAGACCATCCTGGCTAACACAGTGAAACCCCGTCTCTACTAAAAATACAAAAAAAATTAGCCGGGCGTGGTGGCATCCGCCCGTAATCCCAGCTACTCCAGAGGCTGAGGCAGGAGAATCGCTTGAACCTGGGAGGTGGAGGTTGCAGTGAGCTGAGGTCGCACGAGTGCACTCCAGCCTGGGCAATAGAGCAAGACTCCATCTCAAAAAACAAAAAACGGTCCTGGCGTGGTGGCTCACTCCTGTAATCCCAGCACTTTGGGAGGCCAAGGCGGGTGGATCACGAGGTCAGGAGATTGAGACCACGGTGAAACCCCATCTCCACTAAAAACACAAAAAAATTAGCCGGGGTTGGTGGCGGGCATCAGTAGTCCCAGCTACTTGGGAGGCTGAGGCAGGAGAATGGCGTGAACCCGGGAGGCGGAGCTTGCAGTGAGCCAAGATCACGCCACTGCACTCCAGCCTGGGCAACAGAGGGAGACTCTGTCTCAAACAAAACAAAACAAAACAAAATTTTAATTAAAAAAATATTTGGCCGGGCGCGGTGGCTCACGCCTGTAATCCCAGCTCTCAGGGAGGCAGAGGCGGGAGGATAGCTTGAGCCCAGGAGTTCGAGACCTGCCTGGGTAATATAGCGAGACCCCATTCTCCACAAAAAGGAAAAAAAAAAAAAAAAAAAAGACAAAAAAAAAAAATATTTAAAGAACATGTACAGAATTCCTAGCCCTATTTTCTTAAATGGGCAAAAGACATGAAGAGGCATTTCACCAAAGAGGGAACACATCCTGCACATCTTAAGCATTGTCTTGAACTCCTGACTTCAAGTCATCTGCCCACCTCGGCCTCCCAAAGTGCTGGGATTACAAGCATGAGTCACCGCACCCGGCCAAATTTCTGTGTGTGTGTGTGTGTGTGTGTGTGTGTGTGTGTGTGCGCGCGCGCGCGTGTGCATGTAATGAAATCATGAGCTCCTACCAATATCTCTAAATGTAATCCAACCATAATGTTTGTCCTAATCTTCCCCCTTTCTGTATTTGTAACTTCCTTCAGTTAAAGATGTTTTTAAAGGTTGTGGATATAGTTCAGGCCATTATCATTAATGACAGCATCCAGAAACCCTGTCCCTCCATCACATGGCCTTGTTTTGTGCTCGGCATAGACTTGGGCATTGTCCAGCCTGTGTGAGACCCTTGCTCTAATCAGGCAGAAGGGCAGACGGAGTAACCAGGCAGGGGTCTGGTTCTGAGCCAGACGGCCCTTCTGGAAGGTTCAGGAGAGGCAGAAATAGAATCCCCAGGAAGTGAGGGGCTCCAGTGGAGCAGGGGGAGCGCTAGGATTTTCTGAGTGAGATGAGAAGCAAGAACAGATGGGCTGTTGGCTGTCTCCACAGAAAGACCACAAGTGACCTATGGGGCTCTTGGAAAGGTCAAACCTGTTCCCCACAGCAGCTGGGACCAGAGCCCCTGACTGGAGGCTTTGTTGGCACAACAGCTGGCTCTGGCCAGGGGTCAGGGACAGCCGGGAGTCTGGGACGAGGCTTCTCATACTCAGCTGTTGGGTGAGAGACAGTACATGAAGGGCAGAAGCCACCCCACAGAAGGCCATGTGTGTACGTCCTTCCCCTGTTGTTTCAGGATATAAATGAGTGAGTTCAAACACCAGTGACCCTGGTCATGACCACCTCAGACCTGCTTATTCATCACCAGCTGATATGTTTTCCAACCACTCTGTTCCTAGGCATCACATTCCCTTGAAGATCATTGCATTTGGGGGTTTCATCTCTCATCCAAGTGCATCAGTGTTTTATTTGCAAGTTCTCTCCACCCAACATTAGTTGAAACCAGTAGAGTCTTATAGAATATGGAGCCAGCCAGATTTACAGAGGAAGCTCAACCACATTCATGAATAACATCAATAACAGCAGCAACATATTTGAGTATGGATGTACCAAACATGTCCACAAGTGGCCTGCACACAATACCTTCCTTACTGCTCAGGCAGCTCTGTAAGGTGTAAGAAGGGCATGACTCACAGAAGTGAAGTAACTTGTCACAGGAACGCTGGGCAGTGAAGATTTGGAATGTTTCAAGGCTCCAGTTTGTTGTTGTTATTGTTGTTTGTTTGAAACAAAGTCTTACTCTGTCACCCAGGCTGGAATGCAGTGGCACAATCTCTGCTCACTGCAACCTCCGCCTCCTGGGCTCAAGCAATTATCCTGCCTCAGCCTCCCAAGTAGCTGGGATTATGGGTGCCCACCACCACGCCCAGCTAATTTTTGTATTTTTAGTAGAGACGGGGTTTCACCATGTTGGCCAGGTTGGTTTCAAACCCCTGATCTCAAACGATTCATCTGCCTCTGCCTCCCAAAGTGCTGAGATTACAGGCATGAGCCACACACATGGCCTCAAGGCTCCAGTCCTTTAAAATGTCAATCTTCCAGGGGCTCATGAGGCCCCCAGGGAGCACTGCGTGAGCGCAGACTCCACAGGGCAAGGCAACTGTGCCTAATGCAGCTTCCCAACCTCTGGGCGTGCCAGGAGAGGAACTACAAATCATGGAGGGCAGCTGATTTGACTGATAAGCCCTGAGGCTGAGAACTGTGCTTCCTGGAACCCAATACTAATGCAAGGAATTGATTTTCTACCTTACAGAAGACAAAAATCCCCAGAATAAATGGCAGGTGTGGGCCTTCTGGCCAGAGCCAGAATTAGGCAATCTCTTTAGATTGTGCAAGAAGCACAGACGTGCTTTCAGCCACACGAATCCAAAAAAGACATCACTGGAGGCTTCAAAGCAAGCCAGCTGGATCTTTGACCCAGAGTGTCAAGCTGCAATGCATTTGCAGCATAGGGTGCCTGGTCTGGGAATCTCAGTGTCAGCACCTGCTAGGATGGCATATCCTGGACACCAGTTTCAACTGTCATCTTCCTTGTTCCCTCTAGTCCAGTTTCATGCCTGACAGGCAGGAAAGGCAAGGAAGACTGCAGCTTCTAAGCAGCTCAAAGCAGGACACATATGCAGTTTCCATCCATTGCAAACCCCTTTTGACCATCCCCAAGCTCTCGTGCCAGCCTGTCCCTGACCTTGGGACCTTCAACCGTCTCCTCGTCCTCTTCTCTGCGTCAGGCACAGGTCAGGTCAGGCACAACAGGCAGCGTCTCACTCACTATGGGGAGTTGAGCCAGCCAGGACATGAGGAGTTTTCAGATTGTGGTCAAGAAGCACTCCCCCCAAACACAAATGGGGACAATCTACAAAATAATCGGCCTTCATATTTCAAAATGTCACTCATGTGAAAGGCAAAGAGAGACCCAGGGATGGCTCCAGATTAAAGAGAGGGGGGTAGCTGGGCGCGGTGGCTCACATCTGTAATCCCAACGCTTTTTGAGGCTAAGGTGGGTGGATCACCTGAGGTCAGGAGTTTGAGACCAGCCTGGCCAACATGGTGAAACCCCGTCTCTACTAAAATTACAAAACTTAGCTAGGCATGGTGGCACACACCTGTAATCCCAGCTACTCAGGAGGTTGATGCAGGAGGGTCGCTTGAACCTGGGAGGTAGAGGTTGCAGTGAGCCAAGATAGCGCCACTATACTCCAGCCTGGGTGACAGAGCGAGACTCTGTCTTAAAAAAGAAGTGGTGGCTGGGGGTGGGCCTGTGGCAGGTAATGCTACAAAAGTCTCCTTTGCTGTAGAGCATGCAATCAAGACACTCGGCGAAATCTGAATAATAAAGTCTGCAGATTAGATAACAGTGTCAGATCTGTGCTAGTTTCTTGATTTTGATTGTTGTGCTCTAGATAGGTGAGAGAATGACCTTGAATAGACACTGAAGTGTTTAAAGATAAATGTTCATCATATTTCAGTTTATTCTCAAATGGTTCAGGAGAAAGAAAAATGTCAAATAGCGTGTCTGTGTGTGTGTGTCTGTGTGTAGAGACAGAGACAGAGATGAAGAAACAGAAAGATGAAAAGCATGATGACACAAACACTGTGATGTTAACATTTTGGGGGATCTGTGTGAAGAATACTACTCTTGCAGCTGTTCTGTAAGTTTACATTTTAAGTTTAAAAGGAGGGCCGGGCTTATGCCTGTAATCCCAACTTCAGGAGGCCAAAGCAGGTAGATTGCTTGAGCTCAGGAGTTCGAGACCAGCCTGGGCAACATGGCAAAACCCCATCTCTACAAAAAAAAATTTCAAAAATTAACTGGGTGTGGTAGCACATGCCTGTAATCCCATCTACTCTGGGAGCTGAGTTGGGAGGATTGCTTGAGTCCAGGAGGCAGAGGCTGCAGAGAGCAGAGATCATGCCATTGCACTCCAGCCTAGACAACCAAGGAAGACCGTGTCTCATAAATAAATGAACAAGTAAAAAATTTACAACGAAAAGTAATGAGGGGAAAAAGGCATGCCCACCCTGCAATGTGCAAACCCTTCCTCATTCTCTTGGCCTGGTTCTCCTGAATGCCCAGCTTTGACTGCCCAGGACTGGCCATCTGAGGCTACTGTCCCGAAGACCTGGCACCCCCACAACTATCTCCCAGCCCTGGCAAGGCCCACTTCCATCTGCTGCCTCCAGTCCAGACTCCCAGCTACTCCAAGGGGCAGATCTAGCCCATCCTGCTTCTGCCCTAGTCTTGGTCAGGTCCTGGGGCTGCTCTGCAGGCTTTGCAGCCTCCTCCTTAGTGCAGCCTCACTCTTAGGCCCTTTCAGCAAGAACTGCTCCAACTTCCCTCCTCTCCACTGGAAGCTCCAGTATCTCCTTTTCTCTCCTTGATCTCAGAAGAAAAAGGATGCCTTCTCACATTCTAGGACCCAGTTCCTTTCCTGAGTGCCCAACTTCTGTGCCTACTCCAGGCCTCACTGAGAGGCTTCTGTCATGACCCCTCAGCACCCCTCTCCTCTCCTCAGTCTCAGAGCTGGCTCAGGTTTCTCGGGTAAAACAGCCTTCATCCTGCCTTCCTTTGCCAGTACCCATCCTTTGTCACCCTCTGCCACATGAAATACCTCCTCAATCCACACTTCCTGCCCCTGCATTTACTTGTGAGCATTCTGATATCTGGCTTCCATCCCCTGAGGCCCTAAAGTGGCACAGTGTCAAAGACACAGAATTGAGAACCAGAAGACTTGAGTTCAAGTCTCTGCTCCATCTCCTAAGAGCTGGGTGATCTGTGATGTGTTTCCAAAACATGTGGGAAGCCCAAGTACATAGTTCATATACAGCTCACTATGAACTATCACCTGTGACCTCGCAGTCTTCTGACTGCTTGGCCTTTCTCTCTCCTCATACTCTTCATCTGTCCCTGATTTCCCCACACAACCCTCTCTGAGTCTGATGTCCACTCCACCTTTCTGCTGGTGGCTCCCAAACCTGCATCTGTTACTTGCCTCTTTTCTGGACTCTGATTCTCTGGGTTCCATAGACACTTGGAGATATCCTCTCAGACATTCAGCCAGCTCCTCAAATTTAACATGCCAACAGTGAGATTGGTTCTGAATCATGCTCAAATTGCCAAAAAGCAGTCAAAGCAGGGACTTCAGGCCACCAAGAAGTAAGAAACTTCTGGGGAAAGAATTTGATACTCCAAAAATGCATCAAAGCAGCTCATCCTGTTATGTGCCATGTATTGTGAATTACATAGGGGAGAAGTATCTAACACTTGCAGCAAGGGGGACTCTGAAAGTCTCAATTCAGTGTTGGATATCATCTTCATCTAAAGAATCCATCCTCTTAAACAGCCTCATTTTGCTAAGGTTAGCCTGGGTCCCTCATCATCTGAGCACCTACATCAAAATAATCCTCGGCCGGGCATGGTGGCTCACGCCTGTGATACCAGCACTTTGGGAGGCCAAGGTGGGCAGATCACGAGGTCAGGAGTTCGAGACCAGCCTGACCAACAGTGAAACCCTGTCTCTACTAAAATTACAAAAATTAGCCAGGTGTGGTGGCACACACCTGTGGTCCTAGCTGCTCGGGAGGCCGAGGCAGGAGAATTGCTTGAATTCAAGGTTCAGTGAGCCAAGATCACGCCACTGCACTCCAGGCTGGGCAACAAAGCGAGACTCCACCTCAAAAAATTAAAAAAATAATAATAATAAAAATAAAAAAATAGGCCGGGTGCGGTGGCTCACGCCCGCCTGTAATCATAGCACTTTGGGAGGCCAAGGCAGGTGGATCACAAGGTCAGGAGTTCAAGACCAGCCTGGCCAACACAGTGAAACCCCATCTCTGCTAAAAATACAAAAATTAGCCGGGTGCGGTGGTGGGCGCACTTGCTACTTGGGAGGTACAAGTAGCGCACCAGCTACTTGGGAGGCTGAGGCAGGAGAATCGCTTGAACCCGGAAAATGGAGGTTGCAGTAAGCCAAGATCACGCCACTGCACTCTAGCCTGGGTGACAGAGAAGACTCTGTCTTAAAAATAAATAGGCCGGGCGCAGTGGCTCAAGCCTGTAATCCCAGCACTTTGGGAGGCCGAGACGGGCGGATCACGAGGTCAGAAGATCGAGACCATCCTGGCTAACACGGTGAAACCCCGTCTCTACTAAAAAATACAAAAACCTAGCCGGGCGAGGTGGCGGGCGCCTGTAGTCCCAGCTACTTGGGAGGCTGAGGCAGGAGAATGGCATGAACCCCGGAGGTGGAGCTTGCAGTGAGCTGGGATCGCGCCACTGCACTCCAGCCTGGGCAACAGAGCAAGACTCCGTTTCAAAAAGATAAATAAAAAATAAATAAATAAATAATAAAAAATAATAATCTGGCTGCGTGCGGTGGCTCATGTCTGTAATCCCAGCACTTTAGGAGGCCGAGGCAGGCAGAGCATGAGGTCAGGAGTCCAAGACCAGTCTGGCCAACATAGTGAAATCCCATCTCTACTAAAAATACAAAAAAAAATTAGCCGGGCATGGTGGCTGGCGCCTGTAGTCCCAGCTACTTGTGAGGCTTAGGGAGGAGAATCACTTGAACCTAGGAGGCAGAGGCTGCAGTGAGCCAAGATCATGCCACTGTACTCCAGCCTGGGCGACACAGCAAGACTCTGTCTAAATAATAATAATAATAATAATCCTCCAACTGCGTGCAGTGTTATGTGCCTGTAATCTCAGCTACCTGGGAAGCTGAGGTAGGAGGATTACTTGAGCCTAAAAGTTCAAGACAAGCCTGGACAACATAATAAGACTTTGTCTCCAAAAAAAAAAAATCCTCCTCCTCTCCTCTCATGCCCCACATTTAGTTTTCAAATGCTGAGCCAAAGGTCCCACATGCTCCCTCCCCTCCCACCAGCACTGCCACCAGTTGCACCCAATCCTTGCTGGCTCCTGTCTGCAACACAGTCATTGCCTCCAAACTGAGGGCCCATCCTAGGTCCCACCCTAACCCACCCATGCTATCCTCTACTATGGGTCACTTCCTTGAAGCACAGAGCCAGAGGTGTTACACTTCTCACAGTCAAGTGGCTCCCCCTTGACTCTTCAATTTGGCCCAAGCTCCCTGCCTACAAGTCAAAGGCCTCCCAGTGGGACCCAGTCTAACTGCCTTCCAGATCCACTGTTCACCACCCACTCCTCACAGATGCTGGGCTCTATCCAAACTGAACTTCTCACCATCTCGGGACATATGTTCCCTCTGCCCAAAATATCCTACCCCTGTCTCCACCTGTTGAGATCTGTCCCTAAAGGATTATTCAATAAATAGTACTGAACAATTGGTTAGTCATTTGAAGGAAATTTTTTAAATTCTTCACTCATACTATACACCAAAATATATTTCAGATAGTTAAACGTAAAATATAAAAATATAGTAAAATCACATATATAAAAAACAAAACCATAAAAAGTTTCTAAAAGTGTTCAAAAATGTGACTACTGAATATCTATGTGAAAGGGGAGAAGAATCTAAGCTTAAAGCAAAGAATGAAATTTCAAAAGAAATAAGCAAGGTATCTGACTCATTAAATAGAAATTGACTTGTTAAAATCAAACTGATAATGAATAGAGGGAGTCGGGCGCGGTGGCTCATGCCTGTAATCCCGGCACTTTGGGAGGCCAAGGCAGGCGGACCACAAGGTCAGGAGATCTTGACCATCCTGGCTAACACAGTGAAACCCCGTCTCTACTAAAAATACAAAAGAACTAGCAGGGCATGGTGGCAGGCGCCTGTAGGCCCAGCTACTTGGGAGGCTGAGGCAGGGGAATGGCATGAACCCAGGAGGCAGAGCTTGCAGTGAGCCGAGATCACACCACTGCACTCCAGCCTGGGCAACACAGCAAGACTCCATCTCAAAAAAAAAAAAAAGAAAAGAAAGAAAAGAAATGAACAGAGGGGGCTGGGCGCGGTGGCTCATGCCTGTAATCCCAGCACTTTGGGAGGCCAAGGTGGGCAGATCATGAGGTCAAGAGATCAAGACCATCCTGGCCAACATGGTGAAACCCCGTCTCTACTAAAACTACAAAAATTAGCTGGGCATGGTGGTGGTATGCCTGTAATCCCAGTTACTCAGGAGGCTGAGGCAGGAGAATCAGCTGAACCCGGGAGACAGAGGTTACAGTGAGCCGAGATGGCGCCACTGCACTCCAGCCTGGCGACAGAGTGAGACTCTGTCTCAAAAAAAAAAAGAAATGAACAGAGGGATAGAGAGTCCTTTTCATGAACTGAATGTTGGGGGCTTCTATGTAGGTAAGTTGTATTAGAGAGGAGAAATCAGAAAGTTGGTTAGCAAGAAACTAGAGGAGTTGAGTGGACATCTTTCACAAAGGTCAAGCGATGCCTGAAATTGTATTCCTTCCTTAGGGATTTTAAATGTCTCAATCCTCTCCAAGGATTGAGTTGTTCAAGGCCCAAAATTTGGTATCTTCCTCCGAACTCTCCTTCTTCTAGGAAACTGACGTCAAATCCACCCTACCTGCTGGCAGCTCCCACACCTAATTACTACTGACCCATGTGGATGCACCCCAAAGTTCACATTTATTGAGCACTTACTGTAATTTAGGCATTACGCTAAAACATGTTTCAAGGATTATTGCCCCAAAACCCTACAAGGTATTTTTTTAATGTTATCCCCAACATCCTCTTTGATTCCTCTCTTTTCAAAATAATAATTACTTTATTGGGGTCTAATTTCTCTATAATAAACTACATTTCAATGAGTTTTGGCAAATCTGTGAAATCACGATCACAAACAAGATACAGAATACATCACCCTTAAAAGTTTCCTTGTATTAACCTTTCCAATCTGTCCCTCCATATTCAGGCCCAGGCAACTATGGATTTGCTCTCTGACACACACACTTCCTCTTTCATATACTTTTATATAAATGGGGTCATACAAACTGTGTGAACATACTTTGACTTCCCTCAGGTAAACACCTACAAGTGAAGGCTGGCCACGGTGGGTCACGCCTGTAATCCTAGCACTTTGGGAGGCCGAGGCCAGTGGATTGCCTGAGCTCAGGTGTTTGACACCAGCCTGAGCAACATGGTGAAACCCCGTCTCCACTAAAATACAAGAAATTAGCTGGGCATGGTGGCGCATGCCTATAGTCCCAGCTACTCAAGGAGGCTGAAGCAGGAGAACTGCTTGAACCCAGGAGGCAGAGGCTGCAGTGAGCCAAGATCGTGCCACTGCACTCCAACCTGGGCAACAGAGCAAGATTGTCTCAAAAGTCTTGATGAGCATGATGGCTCATGCCTGTAATTCCAGCACTTTGGGAGACCAAGGCCGGCAGAACACTTGAGGTCAGGAGTTCAAGACCAGCCTGGCCAACATTGTGGAACCCTGTCTCAGTACTAAAAATACAAAAATTAGCCGGGTGTGGTGGCGGATGCCTGTAATCCCAGCTACTCAGGAAACTGAGGTAGGAGAATTGCTTGAACCTGGGAGGTGGAGGGTGTAGTGAGCCGAAATCATGTCACTGCACTCCAGCCTGGGTGACAGAGCAAGACTCAAATTAAAAAAAAAAAAAAAAAAAAAATTTAAAGATGAGGACATTTTGGCTTGGGAAAATACTAAGTAACTGGCCAAGGTCAATTTCAAACCCAGTGCAATTGCAGAGCCTACACTTTTTTAACACTATTCCAATACTGCCTCTTGTTACACCTCAATGCTTACAACAAAAAGACCTCATAGGAATTATTCGTTTTATTGATAAGGAAACTAAAGATTGGCAGAGTCAATTCCCTTAACCATTTTATTTTTTTATTTTTATTTTTATTTTTGTTTTTTTGTTTTTTGTTTTTTGTTTTTTTTTTGAGACGGAGTCTCGCTTTGTCACCCAGGCTGGAGTGCTGTGGCCGGACCTCAGCTCACTACAAGCTCCGCCTCCCGGGTTCCCGCCATTCTCCTGCCTCAGCCTCCCGAGTAGCTGGGACTACAGGCGCCCGCCACCTCGCCCAGCTAGTTTTTTGTATTTTTTTTAGTAGAGACGGGGTTTCACTGTGTTAGCCAGGATGGTCTCGATCTCCTGACCTCGTGATCCGCCCGTCTCGGCCTCCCAAAGTGCTGGGATTACAGGCTTGAGCCACCGTGCCCGGCCAACCATTTTAATATGGCTAACTGTGTGGACAGTTAACTGATCTCTGGATCCCAAATCTCACCTCATTCTAAACCGTCTTCTATGTTGTTCCCACAGTGATCTTTCCAAAATGTGAATCTGATCACATGTGGTGGCTCCAGACTCTGGAGTAGGCACTAACTCTCCCGCACTACAAATAGCTTTCCTTTATCTATTCCACCCCACCGTGTCATCTACGACCATTCTTCAGGCATACACACCCCCAGCTGCTCTGAGCTCCCAGTGTCACGCCCTGGGTGCCTCTGCACTGCCGTCTCCTATGCTGGGTGGCTCTTCTCCAGAGTTGCCAAGCCAACTGCAGCTTGCCCTTCAGAGTGAGCTCATGCCTGCTCTGGGGAACCCCACAGGCCGGTAAGAACCCGCTGCCGAGTACTCCAAAGGATCTCTCTCACCCCTGTCGCCATAGTGCGTAGACTGGAACCCCGTTCCCAGCACACAACCAGGGCAGGCAGGCTGGGGCCTGAGTATGCTCAGCTAACGCCCCGGAAACGAGGAGGGAAGTGAACGACACTGGAGTCTAAAGTAGAAGTGTCATGGGGGAGAGGCGCGTCGACAGACGCAGTGGGAGCCTGAGTCACGCTAACGCTGGCAAGTCCCCAGGACTAGAAACCGAGCAGTAGCACTAACCAACTCCCACCTTGCCGCCCGCCCAGCGCGGACCGTGACGTCACCCCTCTGCGCCACGCCGCCGCGGCGCTTCCGGCCGCGAGGCCGCGGCGGGCGGGACGGAGTGACCTCACGGGAAGTCGCGCGCCGGAAGTGCCTAGGGCTGCACGGAAGTGGCGGGGGCGGGGCGCGGAGGCGATGGGGGGCGGCGGCGGCCGGCGATGAGCGGCGGGAGCGCGTGAGCGAGCCGGGCGGGCGAGGCTGGGGGGCCCCGGAGCGCGAGCCGCAGGGCGGAGGGCGGGGGCGCGAGCGCGGCGGGCGGTGGCGGCGAGGCGGCGGCCGAGAAGATGGCGGACGGCGACAGCGGCAGCGAGCGCGGCGGCGGCGGTGGGCCGGGCGGGTTCCAGCCCGCGTCCCGCGGCGGCGGCGAGCAGGAGACGCAGGAGCTGGCCTCGAAGCGGCTGGACATCCAGAACAAGCGCTTCTACTTAGATGTGAAGCAGAACGCCAAAGGCCGCTTCCTCAAGATCGCCGAGGTGGGCGCGGGCGGTTCCAAGAGCCGCCTCACGCTGTCCATGGCGGTGGCCGCCGAGTTCCGCGACTCACTGGGCGACTTCATAGAGCACTACGCGCAGCTGGGTCCTAGCAGCCCCGAGCAGCTGGCGGCGGGCGCCGAGGAGGGCGGCGGGCCGCGGCGCGCGCTCAAGAGCGAATTCCTGGTGCGTGAGAACCGCAAGTACTACCTGGACCTCAAGGAGAACCAGCGCGGCCGCTTCCTGCGCATCCGCCAAACGGTCAACCGCGGCGGTGGCGGCTTCGGCGCGGGCCCCGGGCCCGGCGGCTTGCAGAGCGGCCAGACCATCGCGCTGCCTGCGCAGGGCCTCATCGAGTTCCGCGACGCGCTGGCCAAGCTCATCGACGACTACGGAGGCGAGGACGACGAGCTGGCAGGCGGCCCGGGAGGCGGCGCCGGCGGCCCAGGGGGCGGCCTGTATGGAGAGCTCCCGGAGGGCACCTCCATCACCGTGGACTCCAAGCGCTTCTTCTTCGATGTGGGCTGCAACAAATACGGGGTGTTTCTGCGAGTGAGCGAGGTGAAGCCGTCCTACCGCAATGCCATCACCGTGCCCTTCAAAGCCTGGGGCAAGTTCGGAGGCGCCTTTTGCCGGTATGCGGATGAGATGAAAGAAATCCAGGAAAGACAGAGGGATAAGCTTTATGAGCGACGTGGTGGGGGCAGCGGCGGCGGCGAAGAGTCAGAGGGTGAGGAGGTGGATGAGGATTGAAACAGGCAGCTTCCCCTACAGGCCTCCTCCACCCCACCACAATCCTCTTGGCTAGAGAATTCCCCTTCCTGCTCATCCCCAGTGAGCTAGTGGAGAGGGAGCCAGGGAGGCCGCAGAGGGAAAAAAACAAAACATAATATAGTTAAGAGAAATAATCGTAAGAGAACAGTGACGGACAACTTGAGAAAAGCAGTCAAGTTCCAAGGAACTGACAGCAACCTGCAAAGAGGACAACAGCATCTCCTCACCTGCATAAAATTGTCTCAGCTTCTGTTGTTTCTCAACTGAGGTTCCTAAACCCATGAGGATAATCCCTGGAGGGAATAGATCCTTGCACATCCGGGGCAAGAAACACGTCCCGGTTACCCAGACCATTGATAACAGTTGCATTTAGGTTGCATCTGGGTAATCTGGCACAAAAGATCTCTCTCTACGCCTCACTCTTGCAGTGTCTATCCCTTCACCTCCATTGAAATCAGCATTTTGGATCTAGGTCTTCATGGAATCCTTGAGAAGAGAGGCCTTTACAATTATCCAGTTCTGAGGGTTCAGGTTCATGAAAAGAAATGCAACTTGGGATAATCATGGGTTAAAGATAAGATTTCAAGAAGCCATCTAAGAATACAGAACCAAATTGGATCCATTTTTTTTGAAAAATGGTTTTGCATGGAACCTGGACCAAGGCAAATGTCTTGTCTTTGCAGAATTGTTTTCCGGGATGCCAGTGGATTCAGATAGCAATGCTTGGAGTAGAATCCGTTACTAAAATAGTTCCAAAGTTGACAAAAAATTTTCGAAGATAAAAGCAGTTTTACATTGGGGGTTGCTGAGGTAGGCACAAGAAAAAGTCAGGCATAAAGCACAAGGCAGACTGTTTGAGTGGATTGGTTGCTGCTCACTAAAGTTCTTCCCCTGATCTCTAAATATGGAGGTCATTACCAAGAAATGGCTTTGGTATGAATGAGAGCCAGATCTCCACTGTGTGAGCCAGTGAATTATGGCTAATTCGGCTGTTACAGCCACTGGTTGGCTGGATTTTAAACCATAAAACTTGAAGATTACCTACAAAAGGAACAGTGTGGCTATAAGCCTGAGCTTTAATGGAATATACATCCTCACGGAAAAGTTGGAAATAACCAAAACTGAAGTCTTAATTTACCTTCAGTTTAATCTGTGGATTTGTTCAAATACTAAAGATCCTCAGGTCCAGAATTCCAGCATCATTTATTCTTTTAAAATTTTTAAGAACTTGATCCATTGTATCAGTACCTCACAATCAGAGTTGGCAAATGATGGATGAGTGATTCAAGCAGTGCACCCGGTGGAAGCTGAAATCCATCTGTGAAAGGAACTGAAGTTAACGTGAATATGCTGACTATATCCTGGAAGCATTTTTATACCATCTTGAAATTTCAACAAACTGGCTTTTGCCAGTTAATCCAGCTGTCTTTCAAGAATAAAAGTTGGGGTTTTCAAGGATCGCCTCTTCTATATTTTAAATGGATTTTCAGTAGAAATGATTTTTACTAATCAAGTTAATCCCACCCCATCAAAAGGTATTCCTAGAAATGTCATAGACCTAGGTAACTTTGAATTGAATGGGAGCTAACGTTCTTTCCAAAGTTTTCAGGTATTTTGTGTGACACCTTCTCAACCAGGAGGCAAGTAACCCCACCTCCACAATCTTAGTATTTTTTTTTTTTTAACTGCATGCCTGCCCCTTATTTGAGCTGCCTTTTTAATTTATTGCATATCCTTTTTATTATCTTATTTTGGTATTATTCAATCTATACAATCTTTTTGTATTTATTGGGAAATGAGTAATATACAAAAAGGTTTTCATGTATTTGTGGCTGAGAGGGCGGGAAATAATTGTGTACATAAAATTAGGCTTTTTTTAAAAAAATAGATTATGATGCAGAATATTGTTGATCTTAGATTTAAAAAAAAAAAAAAGTGGAAGAGCCACAAACATTGGTGCCCTTTTCAGACTATTTCTCTACTCTCATCATCCACAGTAGAATTTTTAAACAGATTTTTTTAAAGCTTTCTTTTAAATTTTTCTCCGTTGCAAAGAATGTTTCCTAAATTGTATGGGAGCAATAGTATTTTTGATGTTTTAATGACATCCGTATACTTGTACTGTATTTTGTACTACAAGGCAGCTGTTTTCAATAATGTCCTGCTGTATTTACCTATGTGTTTTGAGTGTTTATTTCTTTGCTGCGGAGAACAAATTCCTAAATAGTTTTAGTAAAGGAGCTGAGAAGCTAGCATTAGGTTTGCAGAAACTGTTTAAGTTTCAACTCTGAGGCAGCAATGAAAATTAAGGTTGCAGCTATTAGTTGATTGCTGTAACTTTTTCATTTTCAAACCATGTACAATTCCTGTATAGACCAACTTGTTTTCTTGCTTCAGTGGTGGTTCTGTTGCTCAGCTGCAGTGAGCCAGTTCAATTTTGCAAAGGTGCAGTACCTCTCCTTTTCAAGGGGTTGGTTTATTTTTCTTTTTGTTTGGCTGAATTGCAGTAACTAGCCTTGCCTTTCTATTCTGTAGAAATGACAGGGTCTTCACAATCCTTCACCAGTGGCTACTAAGCTATAATTAGCTGAATAGAAAGAATGTGGAAGTGGTCTGAGGCATATAGAGTATATGCCAAGAACACTACCATATATGGCATCAGCTTTGGTTACCAGAGAAATTTTTCTTAGTCATTAGACCATATAACAGTAATATATCATATGTAAATCTTTAGATATCAATTTGAGAATCCTCCAAAAAAAGGAGCAAAGAATGCATAAGCTATGTGTTGGCAAAAGTAATTTATATTAAAATTTTGACCTGCCTATGTAAGATTAAGTGGTAATGTCATAGTGGTGGGTTTTTAAGTCTTAACCAATCTCTAAGGTTTGTTTCTCCTGCAAGGGATGGTTCATGGCCTCTCTTCCCACTGCAGGAAGATTGCAGAAGGCTGTGGATTAATTGTAGCATTTCACTGATCTTCATTCCAGTTACTAGGGACAATAGAAACCTGCAAAACACAGGGATTCATTCGTAAATATTATTAATAGTTTATTAAAGGAAATGGTCTTTGTTAATTCCAGTCAGATTGTACAGACATGGGAAACAACCAATTTTTTTTTCAGTTGTTGCTATGAATGATTTTGAGCCTTTTTTTTTTAAGCTTGGCAAACATCCCAGCTAATCAAAATAGTCATATTCCTGAGAAGTAGGAAACTAAAACTTTTCAGATAATCGTTAGAAGGTTTGTTTCCCAAACTACCATAGTTACAAAGAAGAAAAGCCAAATTTTAGGAACATAATCAAAAGAATAAAAATCTGTGAAGAGATCCTACTACTCTTCCTACTATGTTTTGGTTTCTATTGTCCCTGCCTGTCATTTCAGCAAGTGGAACAGCAGCAAGTTTTTCAGTGCATATGCTGCACAGAACAAAATATAAATCTGTATGGCACCAAAAATCAAAGTGAAAACCAAACCAAAAACCCAAACACCCTATGTAACTATCGGAGGCATGTAGGTGGTATAAATGACTGTAGCTGTGATACACACATGGCTACTTGTCACATCACTTTCCATAATTATTTACTGCAAAATGATTGAGAGGCTTTTGGTGCAGGCAGCCATTAACCTCCTGCTTCCTTTGTTACCTCTGGATTACTTTGCAGTAAATTGCAGGTCTTTTAAGAGATTCAAGCTTCAGTTTTCTCAAAACAAAACAATTATCCTGTCTTATCTGAAAATGCAGGGTTGTGGGCAAAAGAGGCTGGTTATAATAATGCCCTCATATTGAGTGGTCTGTAAATGGCTGCACACTTCAGGCACTGTAGTTGCTGAAGATGCTTTGTTAAATGTGACCTTGACTGGCTTTACAGGGGTGTAGAATGTAATCTACACAAGGTGACTTTGCATCTATCTTGCTCTTGAGGTGGATGAAATTGAGAAGCTGGAGTGTGTAAGCCATGCACATAAGTATTCTTCACTGTAAATTTTGTTTTCATTTTTAACCCAATTATGGTACTTTATCCAATGCACAACTGATCTCTCAGTAGATATTCATTTGAAAATAGTGTGGCCTTGATCAGTGAGAAAGGGAAGGAAAAAAGTGACTTTTTTGCTTATATAGAAATGACTCATTTGCTGAGAGTTTGTCTTTCTGCAGCACTCTTGGTATAATGTTAGTGATCGGTCTCCTTTTTGATTGGGGAAAATTAATGTTTTTGACCCTGGAGTTAATTCATTTGAGTTATCTTCTATTTTTAGGAAGTATCAGAATTGCTCTGATGAATAACAAAGTTGACTGTTTTGATGTCCAATCTCAGGTTTTAGAATATAGTGGTGTAAAGGGCCACTATTTTTAATTCTTAAAACAATTTTAATTTCGTAAACCCTAAAAGTCACATGCATAAGGCCTGTTCAGAGAGCAGAGCCTCCATCTTTTTGCTCCTTTTCTACTTTGTACTTGACTTGAAAAAATGTCAAGTGACTTTACATTGTATATTTCCATTTTAACCCTGACATTTCTCAAAGATAAAGCACTTTTTGATCATGAAATACATGAAATCTTTGTGTGATGTGGATCATAGTTTCTCAGGCTCCCTTAGATAATTGCTTATGAATATTGTTATAACTCTGTGTAAGAAGAATAGAAATCTTTGCTAATGTTAGAAGGTTTGTATTATTGATCCAGAATGCATTTTGCTAGTTTCCAATGGATGGGAGAGTAAACAATGCTGCATTCACAATTTAATAAGTTACTTTCCCTTGAGCCTTAAGGTAACTTTTTCTTTTCTGTCAACCACAGCACTGAAGTTATAGTAAGTGAATGAGATTATCAGTTTTCAGGGTTGGTTTTAGAGTACTGTAAATCAATTAGCTGTCTTCCTAAAGAGTTACAACTCCCATTCAGTATACTGGATAATGGGTGTGTGGGTGGGGCTGGGGAGGGCGGGAGATAGTTTGTAGAAAAGAAAAAAGAAAAAAAAAAAAACACATTTACCTTAAGAAAATATAGACAAAAAAGAATATGTGTCATATGCCCCATTTGAAATTCCAAATGTGGCCGGGCGCGGTGGCTCACGCCTGTAATCCCAGCACTCTGGGAGGCTAAGGCGGGCGGATCAGTTCAGGTCAGCCTGGACAACATGGTGAAACCCCGTCTCTACTAAAAATACTAAAATTAGCCGGGCATAGTGGTGCGTGCCTGTAGTCCCAGCTACTTGGGAGGCTGAGGCAGGAGAATGGCTTGAACCCAGGAGGCAGAGGTTGCAGTGAGCCAAGATCGCGCCATTGCACTCCAGCCTGGGTGACAGAACGAGACTCCGTCTCAAAAAAAAAAAAATAAATTCCAAATGTAAGGTGGAAATGGCAAATTATAACTTCATTTCTCCCTGTTTTAACTTAGAAAAAACAAAGTCATTAATTTTCAAGTATTAGCCCCCTAGAAGTTTCAGCAGATAGCTGGACTCTTGAATAGTGAGTTCTTTTGATATGTCTGACTTTGCTATTTAAAGTCACCTTTCCCAGCCCTCAGTCTTAAAACTCAGTTTTGTTACTGACGGATTTAACAGACTCTTACTTGAACAATTGTCCAATTATCAGTACTGAAAATTAGATTTGGAAAATGAAAAAATAATAAAATTGCATCATGAAAACTTATTACCTTAGAGATTCCCAATTGATAACTGTACCCCTGATCCAAGTAAGGCCTTCATGAATGTATTTTATATTTCCTAAAGAAATAGGAAATATGCCATCAATGTAATCACCTCTATTCACAATCATTTCATTTGAAAATCTAACTCATGCCTCTTGAATTAGACATTCCAATTGGGATAGGTAGAGCCATGTTAAAACAATAGAATAGCAACTGCCATATTGGTAGTTTCACTGCCTAATATGATTTCTAATAAGAGCAGAGCTTTATTGGAAGCTAAAACTCATTTTTCTCCATAGATGATTCTAACAGTTTAATTAAAAAGTATAATTATACTTTCTAAGTGTCAACAGATTTTGAGTCTAGAAGCAAATTTCATTTTCCTTGTGTTATATCTAATATCCATTGACATGAATAAGAGAACTAATTATGTCTTTTTTGTATGATGAAATGTGGGCCCACAGTATTGGAAAGAAAGCAATAGCCCTATTCAGTGTCCACTAGGATACTGCAGAAGGCATGAGTTTGTCCTTTTTTCCGCTTTACCTTAAATAACACTTCAATAGCTAACTTTTTCCAAAATATCCATTTAGGCCATCTCTTATTTCTTAAAGCCAAATATTTCATCCCCAGTCTTAACTCTGAGTTGCAAGATCAGGCTGGTTGGAAGAATCTTTATATTTAGAAATAGGATGGTGAGTGGTTTGTTTATTCTCTTGTTAAATTCCTTTTTCAGAGACATAACTACAGGGAGAATCCCAAGAGAATTGAAGAGCTGGATTATGTCGTTAAACACATTTGTGTTGTAGGAATTTGGGAGTTTCATTTTGAACTGATATTAGACATAAACCCTTCTTCCAGCCCACATGTCACCCCTGTGTACAAAAGCACTCTGGAAATTTTTTTTTTTTTTTTTTTTTTTTTTTTTGAGACGGAGTTTTACTCTTATTGCCCAGGCTGGAGTGAGTGTAATGGCGTGATCTCAGCTCGCAACCTTTGCCTCCCGGGTTCAAGTGATTCTCCTGCCTCAGCCTCTCAAATAGCTGGGATTACAAGCATGCGCCACCACACCCGGCTAATTTTTTGTATTTTTAGTAGAGACGGGGTTTCACCATGTTGGCCAGGCTGGTCTCGAACTCCTGACCTCGAGTGTTCTGCCCACCTTGGTCTCCCAAAGTGCTGGAATTACAGGCATGAGCCATCATGCCCAGCCTACTCTCTGAATTTCTAAAAGTCAGTAGGTTGAGCAAAAAGTCTAGAAACTGGCTTTAAGTCAGTATGGGACAAACTTACGAGTCCATGGTTTTGCACATTTCGGTAGCAGACAAGTAAATCTGAGTTATTTTTCAATGACTTATCAATATTTGAATAGTAACTAAGATCGTCAGTGTATTTGGACTTTTTTTGAAGTTCTAAAACAATTGTAGGGATTTATTATTTTGGGCCTCCAGATGTTTTTCCAAGATCATTTTTAAATATTAATTTGTCTTCTATTTCCAGATAACATATTTTCCGTTCTATAGGAATCTTCACTGCCAATCATAATATCTACCAGTGGCTTCCTTAGACTAGATTATTCACTCCAAAGCTGGGACTGATGTCCTGCCAGTAGAGAATCTACAGAAATAATTTGAGTAAATTAAAACCAAATCTTGATAGCAGGAGACAGCTTCCTGATCTAGATGTACAATTAGAGTTTAGGTTGGAAATTACTTTAAAATGTGTTTTTTGGGGATGTCTTAAATCTCTGTGTAAATACCCACATGCTTATGCATTGTAAACCAAGTGTGTATTCCTATGTATGAATTTGTAGAACTGATTTCTGCTTCAAGAGAAGCTGCACCTTTAATTTTATAAGGTCCCCTCCACCTGTAACCCTATAAATGTCTGTAAATAAAACACTAAAATTTGTAGTGATAGGATCAATTTGGGAATATCTGCTGAGAGACCAAAAAGTTCATTTTTTTAAGTACCTTGGTTAAAGAGTAAAGATTATTCCTCTTATTTTTTAAAGAAGAATGCACTTTAACAAACATAGAGCTGCATGGGCAATTCAAATCTGTGAAGTGCAGTACCCATTCAGAAATCACACTTCCTGAAAACCGTTCAAAAGCAGAGTCCAGACGGGCTGTTGATCTCACTGCTTGTAGGTTGAAGCTCAGATTCTGATCAATTTTGAGAGGAGCAGGGCTGCTTCAAAAGAGCAATGTGAATACAGTCAGAAGCTTCAGACTGGTCTGTAAAAATGGCGGGTCCTGTATTTACCACTAACTAGCAAAACTGACAGAAAAACTCACAGAGAAAAAATTTAAGAATCCTTCCTGCTGGTGTGCACTCCTTACAATAGACTTTTGCAAATGGAATTTTACAGTCTATATTTAAAAAAAAAATTGTATGTTTGTAACAAATAAAGTATGCAGAAAAGTGAATGACAATCTTGTGCTTGTGTCTCTCAGTAATTATGTGGTGATGGGGGAGGGAAATACCATCTGTTGGGGCTCACAAATGGTTATGGAATCAGGAGTTCCCACTTAAAATGACTTAAGTCATTGCACATTTCATCTGAACTATATAGCCTGTTCTAGAACTTCTGGGTTGCCATAACCCTTTTCTAGTAGGCAATTTGTGGAGTAAATCAAAACTGCAAATTAATTTTATGCTGTGGTTGGTAACCTAGACAGCCACTTGCTTCCCTTAATTTCTTCCATCGTTTACAATGGCTTGAAATAAACTGCTAAGTCTTCCTTCATTGTTTATCAGCATTGTAATTGCTTAGGAGGTAAATTAGGCCAACCTTTTCTTGCCCTAATGTTTAAGAAAAAATCTGAATTGTGTCCATTTATCCTGGCCAGAGATTCTCAAACATTTTGGTCTCAGGAACCCCTTTACACTTAAATTTACTGAATACCCGCAAGGAGGTTTTATCTTTCTAGGCTGTATCCGTAGATACCATTTTAGAAGCTGAAACTTTTTTTTTTTTTTTTTTTTGAGATAGAGTCTTGCTCTATTGCCAGGCTGGAGTACAGTGGTGCGATCTCAGCTCACTGCAACCTCCGCCTCCTGGGTTCAAGCGATCCCCCTGCCTCAGCCTCCCAAGTAGTTGTGATTACAGGCACGTGCCACCACGCCCGGCTAATTTTTTGTACTTCAGTAGAGACTGGTTATTACCATGTTGGCCAAGACGGTCTTAATCTCCTGACCTCATGAGAATCACTTGAACCTGGGAGGTGGAGGTTGCAGTGAGCCGAGATTGTGCCATTGCAGCCTGAGCAACAAGAGTGAAACTCTGTCTCAAGAAAAAAAAAAATGCAACTTAAGTTCCCTCTAGAACTGCTAATCAGAAACTCAGTAATCCATGTTGGGTAGCTGCTATATTCCAGGCATTGTACTAGAGTAGAGGATATGGTTGTCGCTCATATGGGACTTACAGTTTAGTGGGTCGGGAGAATGAAGAGAAAGCTTTTAGGAAGAACTAGTCTCCTTAGCTACTAACCAGGCCTCCATTCAAGCAATAGATAATTTGATTTGCAACATCGTTCCTGATCCAGACATTTACTTTTTTTTTTTTTTTTTGGAGACGGAGTCTTGC
Source organism: Theropithecus gelada (assembly GCF_003255815.1). NCBI lineage: Eukaryota > Metazoa > Chordata > Mammalia > Primates > Cercopithecidae > Theropithecus > Theropithecus gelada. The sequence continues at coordinate 68,126,745 of NC_037670.1, forward strand.
TCTGTCCCCTAGGCTGGAGTGCAGTGGCTCCATCTCGGCCCACTGCAAGCTCCACCTCCTGGGTTCACGCCATTCTCCTGCCTCAGCCTCCCGAGTAGCTGGGACTACAGGTGCCTGCCACCTTGCCCGGGTAGTTTTTTGTATTTTTTAGTAGAGACGGGGTTTCACTGTGTTAGTCAGGATGGTCTCCATCTCCTGACCTCGTGATCCACCCGTCTTGGCCTCCCAAAGTGCTAGGATTACAGGCTTGAGCCACCGCGCCCGGCCTAGAAAGGACAAACTTCTTACTCCTATGCTATGTGTCTGAGATGACACAACAAATCCACTGGTAGTTTGTAGAACAGAGGTTGGAGAGAATGGACTAAGTCTCTCAAGCCTGTGGGTAACACAGAGATTGCCCAAGACTCAACCCTCACGCACACTTCCCCATCTTCTCACATGCAGGACTGTACCAGAAATTCCCCCATGGAGCACTACACTGTCTTCATACCCTCAAAATGATCGTATCCTTTGCTTCATTTACTCAGTACCCATTATAGTTGGTGGCCATTTCTTTTCTTTTTTGGAGTTATAGTCTCCAAACTTTCTTTTATTACAAAATTAATGCAACTCATTTTTACAAAGATGAACAATATAGATTCTCTGTAAAGAAATAAATGAATGTGCCTCCTTTCCCCCAAACCTACTCTTTAAAGATAACTGCTGTTAAACAATTTAGTATGCATCCTTTTGTAATTTTTTAATGAAGTATTTTTTAAATCTCAACAGTGTTAAGTGGCCATCACATTTATGTATGTATTAATATATATTGAAAAAAAATTGTATTAGCTCGGTAAATACAATGATAATGAATTTATGTCGAGCACACTGATGGCTTTTTCCTAAGGCTTTTTTTTTTTTTTTTTTGAGACCGAGTCTCGCTCTGTAGCCTAGGCTGGAGTGCCGTGGCAAAATCTTGGCTCACTGCAACCTCTGCTTCTGGGGTTCAAGTGATTCTCCTGCCTCAGCCTCCCGAGTAGGTGGGACTACAGGTGCACACCATCACGCCTGGCTAAGTTTTGTATCTTTAGTAGAGATGGGGTTTCACTATGTTGGCCAGGCTGGTCTCGAACTCCTGACCTCTTGATCCGCCAGCCTCGACCTCAGAAAGTTTTGGGATTACAGGTGTGAACCACCCCATCCAACCTCCTGAGGTATTTTCTAACACACATGTCTTATATTGAGCTGTGCACAAGGCCCAAAAATCTTAGGCAGAAATAATTTTTTTTTTGCACTATACCGTGCTGAGATTTTTTTCGTTTGCAGAAATAAATTGAAAAGTAATTTCATTCTTTCTTATAGGCCCCATTCAGTCAGACTCAGATAAGTACATCTCATGTAACGGTAAAATGAAAATTCTTGGTCTTTGGCCAGGCATGTGGCTCACGTCTATAATCCCAGTACTTTGGGAGGCCAAGGTGGGCAGATCACGAGGTCAGGAGTTCGAGATCAGCCTGGCCAATATGGTGAAACCCCATCTCTACTAACAATTAAAAAGAAGAAAAATTAGCCAGGCGTGGTGGCACGTGCCTGTAGTCCCAGCTACTCAGGAGGCTGAGGCAGAGGAATCACTTGAACCTGGGAGGCGGAGGTTGCAGTGAGTCAAGATTGGTGCCACTGCACTCCAGCCTGAGCAACAGAGCAAGACTCTGTCTCGAAAAAAACAAAAACAAAAACAAATAGGTGCATATTTCCCTTTGAGGTAAACAACTTACATTTAAAATGAACAAGCCAGTCAGGCATGGTGGCTCATGACTGTAATCCCAACATTTTGGGAGGCCGAGGCAGGCGGATCATTTGAGGTCAGAAGTTTGAGACCAGCCTGGCCAACATGGTGAAACCCCAACTGTACTAAAAATACAAAAATTAGCCAGGTGTGGTGGAATGCACCTGTAATCCCAGCTACTCAGGAGGCTGAAGCAAGAATTGCTTGAACTCGGGAGATGGAGGCTGCAGTAAGCCGAGATTCGCACCGCTGCACTCCAGCCTGGGCGAGGTGACAGAGCGAGACTCCGTCTCAAAAAAGTAAAATGAACAAGTCACTAAATGAAGTGATTCTCTGCTGATAATTCACTGGGTGAAGGAGTACTGGGATCCAATTGGCCTTATGAGATGATTGCTAAGTTTAGGAATAAGAAAATGTGTTGTCTTTACTGGTTTGTTATATGACTTTAAGTGAGTTGTTTCTCTGCATAAAAAATCCCTGCCCTTATTTACATCTAACTGCTTCTGGCCTTGAAGCTTTGGCTTGGAATTCTGAAACAGTTGTTTTTTGTTTGTTTGTTTTTTCATTGGGTCCTCTATCATGCATAGTTCAGAACATAAAGGCAGGTTCCTCATCTTCTAGTATAAATAACATAAAAAGAGAAAGCATGTTAGGTGTTCTGGCAGAATGGCAGAAAACAAACTTCTGAAGGAAGAAGAGCTGTTGTCAGCGATGTGGAATGTTCTAGTCCAGCAGCTGCTGATTTTCTGGCAGTAAAAACCCAGCTGGTGACATCACTCAGGCAAGTGACTCATCAGAGCAGTGCTCTCATTTATATGCTCCTCATCTGACACCACATCTTTTCTGGTGGGGACTGCAAACTGTCTTTTGATTACACCTGCTAAACTCTCCCAAACCTTTGTCAGCTACAGGTTTTTTCTTTTGTGGGCAAGACTTAGAATAGAAACAAGCGTGGGAATTATCAAGGTTTGTTGCAGTGTTTTATATTGTACCTACCATTTTGCCTTCAAAGGTCACATTCTAAGGGAACCAGGGCCAGGCAGGTGGCTCGTGATCCCGGCACTTTGGGACACTGAAGTGGGTGGATCGCTTGAGTCCAAGAGTTCAAGACCAGCCTGGGCAACATGGTGAGACCTCACCTCTATTAAAAGATATAAAAAATTATCCAGGCATGGTGCCACATGCCTGTAGTCCCAGCTACTTGGAAGTCTGAGGTGGGAGGATCACCCAACTCTGGGAGATCAAGACTGCAGTGAGCCATGATGATACCGCTGCACTCCAGCCTCGTCAACAGAATGAGACTATCTCAAAAGAAGCGGGGCTCGGGAGGGGAGCCAGCTCTCTCATTTTCCTGCAAGCTGCTCTCATCCACCCTCTGAGGCCAGGCCTGACATCATTGCTAGGGTGTGTTCTACAGCACCTTCTCCCCATGTCTGTGTGGGTTTTCTCTGGGTACTCCGGTCTCCTCCCACATCCCAGAGATGTGCAGGTTAGGTTCGTTGGCATGTCTAAAGTGTCCCAGTCTGAGTTCGTGTGCCCTGTGTGGAATGGTGTTCAGTCCAGGATTGGCTCCCACCTTGCACCCTCAACTGCCAGGATAGGCTCCAGCCACCCACAACCCTGAACTGGAATGGGTTAGAAAATCAGTGAATGGATAAATGAATACAAATTATTATAAAATAAAAATTGGTAAAGAATATGATAATTATACAAATGCCATGACTATAAACAATGAGGAACGAAATTGCTCAGTGAGTCTGGCAAATGTGTGATTGTTTTGAACTGTGTGGTAGCAAAGGCCATTCCTTACAATTTTTGCTTTATAAACATTTATTCCTTAATTTAACCCACCCCACTATGACAGTCATCACTCATTCATTCACCAAAAATGAGGCAAATAATTATCCTACTTGTTTTTATTAATCTTTTTTTTTTTTTTTTTTTTGAGATGGAGTCTCACTCTGTCATCCAGGCTGGAGTGCAGTGGCACAATCTCGGCTCACTGCAACCCCCGCCTCCCGGATTCAAGCAATTCTTCCTGCCTCAGCCTCCTGCATAGCTGGGACTACAGGCATGCACCACCACGCCCAGCTGATTTTTTTTGTGTATGTTTAGTAAAGACTGGGTTTCACCATGTTGGCCGGGCTGGTTTCAAATTCCTGACCTCAGGTGATCTGCCCACCTTGGCCTCCCAAAGTGCTAGGATTACAGGCATGAGCCACCATATCCAGCCTGTTTTTATTAATCTTTCTTAAATGTATGTAGAGCTCAAATTTATTTCAATGTTTAATATTAGAAGCTTTTGAGTCTTTATTTAGAAGTTTGGTGATGTTTTTGTGACCAGAAATATGCTGTAGGAACTTAACTCTTGTTTATGTCAATTACCCTGTCAATCTGAAAAAAAAGACACTAGAAAAAAATCATCTCTAAATATGTTGGGTGTTGGGTTTACTCTGGAATAGAAATAAGGATTATAATCTGGAGTGCAGCCGGGTGCAGTGGCTCATGCCTATAATCCCACCACTTTGAAAGGCTGAGGTGGGCAGATCACCTGAGGTCAGGAGTTTGAGATCAGCCTGGCCAACATGGCAAAACATCGTCTCCACTAAAAATACAAAAAAAATTAGCCAGGCATGGTGGCACGTGCCTGTAATCCCAGCTACTTGGGAGGCTAAGGCAGGAGAATCGCTTGAACCCGGGAGGTAGAGATTGCAGTGAGCCGAGATCGGGCCACTGCAGTCCAGCCTGGGCGACAGAGTGAGGCTCTGTCTCAAAAAAAAAAAAAAAAGAAAAAAGAAATCTGGAGTGCATGAAATGGCAAGCTACAAGTGCATTTAGTGAGGGAAGGGTAAGGGGAGCTTTTATTAGCAAAAAGAGATTTACATAAGCTGCTTGGAAACAGAGTTCATCACTTACAGAGGTTCAAAGCCAGAGTTGTCAGTTCCTTGGTGGAGATGCAAGTGTTCTTTTAAGAACATCTTAACTGAATTACTGAAGTCCAAAAGAATGTCTAGTGGTAAACCTTATCAAAGCAGGAGATTTGTGAAGGATATGAAAGGATTTTTAGAAAGTCCTTGGAAAGTTCTTATTTCAGATTTGCAAGCATGAGCCTCCTCTCCTTCAGACCTTCCTGGTCCTATTTTGCCTGGGTCTGAGAAAAGTGATTTCTTCCTGGTATCTCTAACTTTCAAAAGCCTATGGTAAAATTGGTTTTGTTAAAAACCAATTTAACTTAAAGTTCCGTTTCCAATAACTTATCAATGACATTAAGTGAGGACTTATATTCTAAGCCTCTTCACTTATGGCAAGCTAAGAAATTTTTTACTTGGAATGGCAAAGGCATTCCCTTATTTTTAGATCTTCTCTTCACTAACTACAAGTACAATATGAAAAGCCTCAGAATATTGTTTAAAACAGGGCTCCGGCTGGGCACAGTGGCTCATGCCTGTAATCCCAGCATTTGGGGAGGCCAAAGAGGGTGGATCACAAGGTCAAAAGATCGAGACCATCCTGGTCAACATGGTGAAACCCTGTCTCTACTAAAAATACAAAAATTAGCTGCGCATGATGGCATGTGCCTGTAGTTCCAGCTACTCGGGAGGCTGAGGCAGGAGAATCGCTTGAACCCGGGAGGCAGAGGTTGCATTGAGCTGACATCACGCCACTGCACTGCAGCGTGACAGAGCAAGACTCCATCTCAAAAAAACAAAACAAAACAAAAAGCAGGGTTCCCCAATTCCTGGGCCACGGACCAGTACCAGGTCCTCGGCCTGTTAGGAACCGGGCCACACAACAGGAGGTAATCGGCCAACGAGTGAACATTACAGCCTGAGTTCCCACTGGTTCCACCTCCTGTCAGATCAACAGCAGCATTAGATTCTCATAGGAGCACAAACCCTATTGTGAACTTCACATTCAATGGATCTAGGTTGTGTGCTCCTTACGAGAATCTAATGCCTGATGATCTGTCACTGTCTTCCATTCCCCCTAAGATGGGACTGTCTAATTGCAGGAAAACAAGCTCAGGGCTCCCACTGACTCTACATTATGATGAATTGTACAATTATTTCATTATATATCACAATGTAATAATAATAAAGTGCACAATAAATGTAATGCGCTTGAATCATCCCCAAACCATCCCCCTGCCTAGGACATGGAAAATTTGTCTTCCATGAAATCAGTCCCTGGTGCCATAAATATTGGAGACTGCTGGTTTAAAAAGAATAAATTATACCTGTAATCCCAGCACTTTGGGAGGCTGAGGTGGGTGGATTACCTGAGCTCAGGAGTTCGAGACCAGGCTAATATGGCGAAACCCTGTCTCTACTAAAAAAAAAATACAAAAAAAAAAAATTTAGCCAGGCATGGTGGCGCACGCCTGTAGGCCTAGCTGCTCAGGAATCTGAAGCAGAGGGATGGCTTGAACCCAGGAGGCAGAGGTTGCAGTAAGCTGAGATTGCGCCACTGCACTCCAGACTGGGTGACAGAGCAAGACTCCATCTCAAAAAAAATAAATAAATAAATTGTAGGTAAGTAGGTTTTTTTTTTTTTTTTTAAATAAAGAGATGCCCACAGATGCTGGCATTCTATACACTATTCTACGCCTTTTTTTCTTTTTTTAGTCTAACTTTAAAATGGAAAATAGATTTGCATGGTTCAAAATTGAAATAACAGGCCAGGCACGGTGGCTCATGCCTGCAATCCAAGCACTTTGGGAGACCGAGGCAGGTAGATCACTTGAGGTCAGGAGTTCAAGACCACCATGGCCAACATGGCAAAATCCATCTCTACTAAAAATTTTTTAAAAAGTAGCTGCGCGTGGTGGTGGGTGCCTATAATCCCAGCTACTCAGGGGGCTGAGGTGGGAGAATTGCTGGAATTCAGAAGGCAGAGGTTACAGTGAGCAGAGATCGCAACACTGCACTCCACCCTGGGCAACAGAGTGGGACTCTGTCTCCAAAAAAATTAAATAAAATAAAAATAAATAAATAATAATTGAAATAACATAAAATGAAGATTGAGAAATCTTGATCCTAACTCTGTCTCTATACATCCTCTTCGTTACCATGAGAAGCATTCGCCTTGGACAGTCACATTTTGTCTGTTGTCTCAGTATGCCATAAGTTTAGCATTTGTCCCAGATCTTTCAGTCTTTACAAGGTAATATGATTTTTACTTTTACTAGAAAAAGCAAGGATTAGCTTACTAGACCTCTACTTTGTATTCCTAGCTCATTATGGTCTATATTGTGCTCAATGAACAGAGTTCTCACTTGAACACCTGGTTAAATTTGAAAAAAGACCAGCAATGACATCCCTGTGCTTGACCCTCCCAAACTCAGTATAACATTTTCCTCTCAAGTCAGCGTGGACAGCACTTGCTGACAAAACAGTGCACTTGGAGTGACTGGGAAGAGCTAACTCCTTCTGTAGTTGTGGTGGTTGGAGAAGTCTTTCAGGCTGCTATCTGGGATCAGTAATAAATGATAGGCTAGTGATGTATGAACCATGTACAGAAAGAACTGTAAACATTCTTGCTACAACTATTTTACCACTTATTGTATGGTAGAAATCTATAACTATTTGTTATTTGATAATTTTTTTATTTTGCAATAAGCCCTTTCTTCAATAATGAGCTTAAAAGGTGTCAAAAAAAACCTAAGTGAATACTGAATTTCCATTTCTGTGTATAACCTACACAAAATTTTTGTTGACATTTACTATCAGTGTCATATTAAGATAACCAGGCTGGGCGTGGTGGCTTACACCTGTAATCCCAGCACTTTGGGAAGCCAAGGCTGGTGGATCACTTGAGGTCAGGAGTTCAAGACCAGCTTAGCCAACATGGTGAAACCCCATCTATACTAAAAATACAAAAACTAGCCAGGTGTGGTGGCAGACACCTGTAATCCCAGCTGCTCAGGAGGCTGAGGCAGGAGAATCACTTGAGCCCGGGAGGCAGAGGTTGCAGTGAGCCAAGATCACACCACTGCAAGCCAGCATGGGCGACAAGGCAAGGTTCTGTCGCAAAAAATAAAAAGATCAATAACCACAGGAAAACCAGTAGACATAAATTTTCTGTAGAAGTATCTGCATCTACTTCAAAACTTAGCAATTATCTTAAACAAACATCACCCAGAGGCTGGGCACAGTGACTCACGCCTGTAATCCCAGCAGTTTGGGAGGTTGAAGCGCGTGGATCACTTGAGGTCAGGAGTAGCCTGGCCAACATGGTGAAATCCCATCTCTACTAAAAACACAAAAATTACCCAGGCGTGATGGTGGGTGCCTGTAATCCCAGCTATTTGGGAGACTGAGGCAGGAGAATCACTTGAACCCAGGAGGCAGAGTTTGCAGTGAGCCAAGATCGTGCCACTGCACTCCAGCCTGGGTGACAGAGCAAAACTCTGTCTCAAAAAAAAAAAAAAAAAACCCCGGAGACAATGATTTAATTAATACAATTAATACAGAAGGTACACTTACAAATCGCTCTGTGAAGCAAGACATTTTACTTAAATAAATTGACTGTTTTTAATTAATTTCACTCATCTTCTCATCTTTAATTCAGAGTTTTCTTATGCCCATACAAAAAGTGAAGCCATGGCTATTAATATGTAGACTAGACTAGACATATGTTACTACCCAGAACTTCCAGTTATGTGATGCCAGTTTTATTAGTAACATCTTCAGATTCAAATAGAAAAATTGACTTCATTAATTCTGGTAAGTTTCAAATTTTCAATTCTTTTAATCAGTGTTGAAGTAAAACAATCTGATATTTTAATGTTACTATGAAATTAGTTTAAAAGTTCAACAATTCTGGGACTTGTCGGGGAAGCATTGCAGGGACAGAAAGCGTTAGGCAAAAGATCTAATGTATGCTGGGCTTAATACCTAGGTAATGGGTTGATTTGTGCAGCAAACCATCATGGCACATGTTTATCTATGTAACAAACCTGCACATCCTGCAGATGTACCCAGGAACTTAAAAAAAATTTTTTTTTAAAGTTCAACAATTAAAATTGTATTTGTGATAATACAAAGTTGGGTGGAGCAAAGCATTGTAATACAAAAATGTATTTAATGAATTAGGAAATTAATGGAGGATAAATGTACTTGGAATTGGATGTAGTGTACATATAATTCATGATAACGTCCTAGGAAGCTGTTTTATTCTACCAACTAAAATAGAAGGTATAGTTGTCAAATTTTAACAAGTTTTGAGTAACTAACCTACAAAATTGTTGTGATAAAGTAGATGTTGAATCTAAAAAGCACTTCAGCTCACACCTGCAACCTCAGCACTTTGGGAGGCTTAACTGGGAGGAATGCTTGAGGCCAGCCTGGCCAACATAGCAAGACTTCATCTACATAAAAGAAAATTTTTTTTAATTAGCCAGCGTGGTGGCAGGCATCTGTAGTCCTAGCTAATTGGGAGGCTTAGGCAGGAGAATCAAGTGAGCCCAGGACTTCAAGGCAGCAGAGAGCTACGATTGCACCACCGCACTCCAGCCTGGGCAACAGAGAGAGACCCCTGTCTCAAAAAAAATAATAACAACAATAAATAAATTTTCAAAAAGCACTTCAGCATGGCAGGCTTCACCCATCATCCTTTTTAGAAATGTTTAAGCCTTTGAAAATCAATCTATCCTATATTGAAATTTTTTATAAATGAAGCCTCTAAATTTTGGTAGTATTTTATTGATTGATTGAGAAGGAGTTTCACTCTTGTTGCCGAGGCTGGAGTGCAAGGGTGTGATCTCAACTCACTGCAACCTCCGCCTCCTGGGTTCAAGCGATTCTCCTGCCTCAGTCTCCCAAGTAGCTGGGATTACAGACGTCCACCATAACGCCCAGCTAATTTTTTGTATTTTTGGTAGAGATGAGGTTTCACCATGTTGGCCAGGCTGGTCTCAAACTCCTGACTTCAGATGATCCACTTGCGCCCAGCTGATAGTATTTTATTTAAAATCAATTGGGAACCTTTCATCTGACCATTTAATGAATAGAATGATAAGAAACTTCAGCCAGGTGTGGTGGTTCATGCCTGTAATCCCAGCACTCTGAGAGGCCAGGGCAGGTGGATCACGAGGTCAGGAGTTTGAGACCAGTCTGGCCAAGAGACCAACCTGGCCAATATGGTGAAAGCTCGTCTCTACTAAAACTACAAAACTTAGCTGGGCATGGTGTTGGGTGTCTGTAATCCCAGCTACTCGGGAGGCTGAGGCAGGAGAATTGCTTGAACCCAGGAGGTGGAGGTTGGAGTGAGCCAAGATTGCGCCATTGCACTCCAGCCTGGGTGACAGAGTGAGACTCCGACTCTAAAAAAAAATAACAATAAAAAGAGAGAGAGAGAGAGAGAGAGAGAAACTTCAGGCTGGGCACAGTGGCTCAGGCTTGTAATTCCAGCACTTAAGGAGGCCAAGGCAGGTGGATCACTTGAGGTCAGGAGTTCAAGACCAGCCTGGCCAACATAGTGAAACCCAGTCTCTCCTAAAAATACAAAAATTAGCCAGGCACGGTGGCAGGCTCCTGTAATCCCGGCTACTCAGGAGGCTGAGGCAGGAGAATTGCTTCAACCTGGAAGGTGGAGGTTGCAGTGAGCCGGTACCATGCCACTGCACTCCAGCCTGGGTGACAGAGTGAGACTCCATCTAAAAAAAAAAAAAAAAAAAAATTCAGTTTATGAAGCCCTTATTGAGTTGCAAAGTGTTGAAAGCAATACTTGCAAACAGGAAGACATCAGACTTGATCCCTACAAGGGAAAGGTTGGAAAAAATAATGACAAATCACCCTGAAATACCTTGGCTTACAGAAAAAATCTTGTAAAGCAACTTTTTTTTCTTTTTTTTTTTGAGACAGGTCTCACTCTGTCACCAGGCAGGGGTGCAGTGGCATGATTTCGGCTCACTACGGCCTCGACCTCCTAGGCTCAGGTGATTTTCCCACCTCAGCCTCCAGGGTAGCTGGGACTATAGGCAGACACCACCACACCCAGCTAACTTTTTGTATTTATTGTAGAGATGGAGTTTCGCTATGTTGCCCAGACTGGTCTTGAACTCCTGGGTTCAAGCAATCCTCCCACCTCAACCTCCCAAAGCAATGAACTTCCATTTTTAATTGGATAAATGTATATTCTGGCCAGGCATGGTGGCTCACGCCTGTAATCCCCACACTTTGGGAGGCCGAGGCTGGCAGATCACCTGAGGTCAGGAGTTTGAGACAGCCTGGCCAATATGGCGAAACCCTGTCTTTCCTAAAAGTACAAAAATTAGCTGGGTGTGGTGGCGCATGCCTGTAATCTCAGCTACTCCAGAGCCTGAGGCAGGAGAATTGCTTGAACCTGAGAGGCAGAGGTTGCAATAAGCTGAAATGGCAGCCACTGCACTCCAGCCTGGGTGACAGAGTGAGACTCTGTCTCAAATAAAAAACAGAAAACAGCCCGGGCATGGTGGCTCAAGCCTGTAATCCTAGCACTTTGGGAGGCTGAGACGGGCGGATCACGAGGTCAGGAGATCGAGACCATCCTGGCTAACACAGTGAAACCCCGTCTCTACTAAAAAAAAATACAAAAAACTAGCCGGGCGAGGTGGCGGGCGCCTGTAGTCCCAGCTACTCAGGAGGCTGAGGCAGGAGAATGGCGTAAACCCGGGAGGCGGAGCTTGCAGTGAGCTGAGATCTGGCCACTGCACTCCAGCCTGGGCGACAGAGCAAGACTCCGTCTCAAAAACAAAACAAAACAAAATTTTTAAAAATTTATATTCTGTACTGGAATGGAGTGGAATTGAGAGGACTTACTATTTTGTAGCATATAAAGTTGATGAAACAGGCTGGTGTAGCATATAAAGTTGATGAAACAGGCTCACGCCTGTAGTCTCAGCAGTTTGGGAGGCCAACGCGGGTGAATCACTTGAGCTCAGGAGTTTGAGACCAGCCTGGCCAACATGGCAAAACCCCATCTCTACTAAAAATACAAAAAATTAGCCGGGCATGGTGGCAGGCGCCTGTAGTTCGTTACTCAGGAGGCTGAGGCAGGAGAATCACTTGAACGCGGGAGGCAGGGGTTGCAGTGAGCCAAGATCCTGCCACTGCACTCCAGCCTGAGCGACACAGTGAGACTTTGGCTCAAAAAAAAAGAAAAAAAAAAGGGAAAAAAACATATACAAGTTACATTTCTACAAGAGAAAATAAAGTTTCATTTTTCATTTGTGCATTGCTAGTGGATAAGCATGCACACTGTACAAATTCTAGTGACCCAAGGTTTTCTTAAAGAAACAATTTTCTTGTAAAAACATTTGTTGCCAATTTACTTTGAATTTACTTCAACATACCCAGTTGAAGGTGGGGCAAAATGAATGAGAATATAAAATAAAGTAAAAACGGCCAGAAGTATTATTGTAGCTGAGTGATGCCAGGTTCATTGCACTGTTCGTTTTACTTTCACATGAGCTTAAAGTTTTTGATAAGAGAAAGCTTAAAAACAAAACAAAACAAAATCATATGCTGTATCAGTCAACGTTCATTCAGGTTCCAGAAAATACAATTTTTTTTTTGTTTTGATACTTGAGGTCAGGAGTTTGAAACCAGCTTGGCCAACATGGTGAAACCCCGTCTCTACCACAAACACAAAAATTAGCTGGGCATGGTGGTGGGTGCCTGTAATCCCAGCCACTCAGGAGGCCGAGGCAGGAGAATCATTTGAACTCAGGAAGCAGAGGTTGCAGTGAGCCAAGATCTCGCCATTACACTCCAGCCTGGGCGACAAGGTGAGACTCTCTCTCAAAAAAAAAAAAACAAAAACAACCGTATATATACACACACACACACACACACACGTATATACACACACACACATATATACACACATATAACTATATATGTATATAGTTAACTACTAAAGGGTAAAAAGAGTACTCTAAAGTGTCATGGGGTAGCAACTAGCAGCTACCTTGAAAAAATCAAAGGAAAAATCTTACAAACCTAGAGAAAGCGACCTCTGGAGCTGCAACTCAAACCTCTGAGGAAGGAGCCGGCTGGTGCTGGTGAGGGGGTTAGGGACAATTGGGCTGGTTTTTTAAGTGTTGGAAAAACTGAGTCAGCTGCTGCTACCTAACGAACTGCTCCTGCCAGTGAAGTCCTGAATAAGTGAGGCTCAGAGAAACAGAAAGCAGATTGGAGGGCGCCTTCAATCTTGCCATTTCCCTCTAGTTCCCCCTATTGGCAAAGCCTAGCAGCGAAGCAAAGGCAAAGCAGAAGTGTGTTTTGCAGAGTCCCAGGCATCACAGCTGAGTACAGAAGGGTGGGTGCATCCTGATTGATTTCATTTAGAATTGGGCAGGTTTGGGCCAATTACAGGCGCAGTGGCTCACACCTGTAATTCCAGCATTTAGGTAGGCTGAGGTGGGCGGATCACGAGGTCAGGAGATCAAGACCATCCTGGCTAACACGGTGAAACCCCGTCTCTACTAAAAATACAAAAAAAAAATTAGCCGGGTGTGGTGGTGGGCACCTGTGTAGTCCCAGCTACTCAGCCTCTCTGGAGGCTGAGGCAGGAGAATGGCATGAACACGGGAGGCGGAGCTTGCAGTGAGCCGAGATTGGGCCACTGCACTCCAGCCTAGGCGACAGAACGAGACTCCATCTCAAAAAAAAAAAAAAAACCTGGGCAGGTTCTGGCTCATGTGAGTAGCTGCCTTGCCACTGCAATCTGCCCTAAACCTTTCCAGGTATTTTTACAAAATAATAGTAATAATAATAATACAGTGATGTGCCACATAGGGCATTTATTTGTGGCCCCATAAGATTACAATGAAATTGAAAACTTCCTATTGCCTATTGACATCATAACCATCCTAGCCATTGTAACTTTTTAGTGACAAGCATTACCCACATTTCTGGCGATGCTTGTGTAAACAAATGTACTGGCTGCCAGTTGTATAAAAGTATAGCATTTGCAATTATGTACAATATATAATTGCTAATGATAATAAAAAACTGTTACTGGTACTTTTTTTTTTTTGAGACAGTCTTGTTCTGTGGCCCAGGATAGAGTGCAGTAGTGTGCTCTCGGCTCACTGCAACCTCAGCCTCCCAGGTTCAAGTGATTCTCCTGCCTCAGCCTCCTGAGTAGCTGGGATTACAGATGCGTGCCACCACACTCAGCTAATTTTTGTATTTATAGTAGAGACAGGGTTTCACCATGTTGACCAGCTGGTCTCGAACTCCTGGCCTTAGGTGATCTGCCAGCCTCGGCCTCCCAAAGTGCTGGGATGACAGGCATAAGCCACCGCGCCCGACCGTTACTGGTACTTTTTATCAATATTTTATTTATTTTTATTTTTTATTTCTTTAGACGGAGTCTCACTCTGTCACCCAGGCTGGAGTGCAGTGACTCGACTCGGCTCACTGCAACCTCCGCCCCAGGTTCAAGCGATTCTCCTGTCTCAGCCTCCCAAGTAGCTGGGACTACAGGCATCTGCCACCACACCTGGCTAATTTTTTTTAGTAGAGGCAGGGTTTCACCATGTTGGCCAGGCTGGTCTCAAGCTCCTGACCTCAAGTGATCCGACCACCTTGGCCTCCCAAATGCTGGGATTACAGGCGTGAGCCACCGCACCTGGCCCTTTATCATTATTTTAGAGTGTACTCCTTCTACTCATAAAAAAAGAACTGTGACAAGATGTGGAGGTAGAAGACAGTGATATTGATGATCCTCACCCTGTATAGACCAAGGCTAATATATGTGTTTGTTTCTTCGTTTTTAACATACAAGTTTTTAAAAGTGAAAAAACATTTTTTTTTAAATTAAAAATAGACCAGGTGCCATGGCTGGGGTCTGTAATCCCAGCACTCCAGGAGTCCGAGGGGGGAAGGATCACTTAAGTCCAGGAGATGGAGACCAGCCTGGGCAACATGGTGAAACCCCATCTCTACAAAAGATACAAAAATTTGCCAGGCCTGGTGATATGTGCCCATAGTCTCAGCTACTCAGGAGGCTGAGGTGAGAGAATCACTTGAGCTCAGGAGGCGAAGGTTGCAGTGAGCTGAGATCACGCCATTGCACAGAAGCCTGGGTAGCAGAGTAAAATCCCTTCTCAATAAAATAAATAGCAAAAAGCTTACAGAATATGGATATGAAGAAATAAAACATTTTTGTGCAGTCATACAAGGTATTTGTTTTAAGCTACGTGTTTTACAAAAACTCAAAAAAAATTCTTTTAATGTAAAGTTTATAATGTTAAAAAGTTACAGGAAGCTAAGGTTAACTTATTATTGAAGAAAAAATATTTTTATAAATTTAGTGGAGCCTATGTACAGTGTTCATAGTCTCCAGTAGTATACACTATAAAGTCCTAGGCCTTCACATTCATTCACCACCCACTCACTGAATCATTCAAAGTAACTTCCAGTCCTGCAAGCTCCATTTATGGTAAGTGCCCTATACAGGTGTACAATTTTGTATCTTTTTGGGGGTTTCTGTTTGTTTTCTGAGACAGAGTTTCGCTCTTGTTGCCCAGGCTGAAGTGCAATGGCACAATCTTAGCTCACTGCAACCTCTGTCTCCTGGTTTCAAGCGATTCTGCTTCCTCAGCCTCCCCAGTAGCTGGGATCACAGGCACGTGCCACCACACCCACCTGTTTGTATTTTTAGTAGAGACGGGGTTTCACCATATTGGCCAGGCTAATCTCGAACTCCTGACCTCAAGTGATCCGCCTGCCTCAGCTTCCCAAAGTGTTGGGATTACAAGCATGAGCCATCCCGCCCAGCCTTGTATCTTATATACTGTATTTTTACTGTTCCTTTTCTATGTTTAGGTATACAAATACTATTATGTTACACTAGTATCCAGCACTAGTAACATTCTGTATAGATTTGTAGCCTAGGAGCAACAGGCTATGCCATATAGCTAGGTGTCTAGTAGGCTATATATACCATCTAGGTTTGTGTAAGTACACTCTATAATGTGAGCATGATGATGAAATTTCCTAATGACACATTTCTCAGGACACATCCCCATCAGTAAGCAATGCATGACTGTACTTTAAAAAGGAGAATTTGGCTATCCTTTACAAGAGTAGCCAAAAGAAAATTTCTGTCTCTTACAGTCTTTATATTTTGAAGAGCACTGCAGCATTAAAATGGAATTTAAAAGTGAACACAGGGATAAAAGCTCCTGCAAATCTATGTATAGTAATCTTTTTTTTTTTTTTTGAGACGGAGTGTCGCTCTGTCGCCCAGGCTGGAGTGCAGTGGCCGGATCTCAGCTCACTGCAAGCTCTGCCTCCCGGGTTTACGCCATTCTCCTGCCTCAGCCTCCTGAGTAGCTGGGACTACAGGCGCCCGCCACCTCGCCCGGCTAATTTTTTGTATTTTTTAGTAGAGACGGGGTTTCACCGTGTTAGCCAGGATGGTCTCGATCTCCTGACCTCGTGATCCGCCCGTCTCAGCCTCCCAAAGTGCTGGGATTACAGGCTTGAGCCACCGCGCCTGGCCAAGCATAGTAATCTTTAAGGCTGAATTCTCTAAATGCTAACACACTTCACTGTATCAGCAACACTGGGTACCTCTGCACAGGTGAAACTGATGGCTAAGGGCAAGGATGGGAGGAGTTTTTGTGTGTGTGTGTGTATGCGTTTTGCTCTCACTCAGGCTGGAATGCAGTGGCACAATCACAGCTCACTGCATCCTTAAACTCCTGGGCTCAAGTGATCCTTCTCCCTCAGTCTCCTGAGTAGCTAGGACTACATGTGCACGCCACCATGCCTGGCTTATTTTTTTTATTTTTCATAGAGATGTGGGTCTCACTATGTCACCCACACTGGTCTTCAACTCCTGGACTTAAGCGATCTTCCTGCCTTAACCTCCCAAAATGCTGACATTACAGGGATGAGTCACTGCACCCAGAGGAGCCTTTTCACTGTATACCCTTTGTACCTTTTGAAATTTTGTACGTGTGAATATCTTGCCCACTTAAAAATTGACTACATTTTTGCAGAGAAAAGTCATTGTCTTAGTTCAGGTTTCCCAGGAAACGAATGGGATTTGCTTTCAAGAGGCAATAGTATGGAATGCTCTTGGGGACATAACTATGAGAAAATGGAGAAAGCAGGATTAAGCAGAAGTTGAACTTCAATGCAGTTAGATCAAGTCAATACTAATCACACAAGAAACTCTGGAACTGCAATGGCCCTTCAGAATTGTCTCAAATTAAGGCAAAAGAGCTAGGCAATATATCCTCCATCCACCGGTCACTGGAGGTAGGCCCCCTGAAAAGGAGTGTAAACTTGGGCAATATAGCTTCCTTTGGCCAAGTCCAATTGCTGGGTAGACATCCAGAGCCTAAATGAGTGCTCCAGTTTTTTTTTTTTTTTTTTTTTGAGACAGAGTCTTGCTCTGTTGCCCAGGCTGGAGTGCAGTGGCACCATCTTGGCTCACTGCAATCTCCACCTCCCAGGTTCAAATGATTCTCTTGCTTCAGCCTCCCAGAGTAGCTGGGACTACAAGCATGTGCCACCACAGCCAGCTTTTTGTTTTAGTAGAGATGGGGTTTCACCATGTTGGCCAAGCTGGTCTGGAACTCCTGACCTCAGCTGATCTGCCCACCTCAGCCTCCCAAAGTGCTGGGATTACAGGGATGAGCTACCGCACCTGGCCAAGTGCTTCAGGTTTTTTTTTGTTTTTTTTTTTTGAGACTGAGTCTGGCTCTGTCGCCCAGGCTGGAGTGCAGTGGCCGGATCTCAGCTCACTGCAAGCTCCGCCTCTTTACGCCATTCTCCTGCCTCAGCCTCCGGAGTAGCTGGGACCACAGGCGCCCGCCACCTCGCCCGGCTAGTTTTTTGTATTTTTTAGTAGAGACGGGGTTTCACCGTGTTAGCCAGGATGGTCTCGATCTCCTGACCTTGTGATCCGCCCGTCTCAGCCTCCCAAAGTGCTGGGATTACAGGCTTGAGCCACCGCGCCCGGCTAGTGCTTCAGTTTTATAAGGAATAGGTGGCCTCTGGACTGTGTACTGCAGCATATACTATACCAGTGGTTCTCAAATTTCAGTATGCACCAGAATCCCCTGGAGTGCTTATAGGTCCCACCCTCAGTGTCAGATTCAGCAGGTCTGGGGTGGGGGTAAGAATTCATTTCTAACAATTTCCAAGTGATGCTGATGCTGGTGGTCTAAGGATCACACTTTGAGAACAATTATACTATATATTACTGGGTTAAATCCAGCAACATTGAATAATTTTTTTTTTTTTTTTTTTTTTTTTGGAGACAGAGTCTCGCTCTGTTGCCCAGGCTAGAGTGCAGTGGCCGGATCTCAGCTCACTGCAAGCTCCGCCTCCAGGTTTACGCCATTCTCCTGTAGCTGGGACTACAGGTGCCCGCCACCTCGCCCGGCTAGTTTTTTGTATTTTTTTTTTGTTGTTGTTGTTGTTGTTGAGACAGTCTCGCTTTGTCGCCCAGACTGGAGTGCAGTGGCCAGATCTCAGCTCACTGCAAGCTCCGCCTCCCAGGTTCACGCCATTCTCCTGCCTCAGCCTCCCGAGTAGCTGCGACTACAGACGCCCGCCACCTCGCCCAGCTAGGTTTTTGTATTTTTTAGTAGAGACAGGGTTTCACCATGTTAGCCAGGATGGTCTCGATCTCCTGACCTCGTGATCCGCCCGTCTCGGCCTCCCAAAGTGCTGGGATTACAGGCTTGAGCCACCACGCCCGGCCGAATAATTTTTTTTTTAAGAGATACTGTCTGGTTCTGTTGCCTGGCTGGTGACCAGTGACAGGATCATACATAGCTCACTGCAGCCTTGAACTCGTGGGCTCAAGTTCTCTGCCCACCTCAGCCTCTCAAGTAGCTGAGATCACAGGTATGTACTACACACTCAGCTAATTTTTTTCTTTTTTCTTTTTTGAGACGGAGTCTTGCTCAGTCGCCCAGGCTGGAGTGCGGTGGCAAAAAAAATTTTTTGTATTTTTAGTAGAGATGGGGTTTTACCGTGTTAGCCAGGATGGTCTCGATCTCCTGACCTCGTAATCCGCCTGTCTCGGCCTCCCAAAGTGCTGGGATTACAGGTGTGAGCCATTGCGCCCGGCTCAGCTAATTTTTTCTTTTAATTTTTGTAGAAGTGGAGTCTTGTCATGTTGCCCAGGCTGGTCTCAAACTCCTGCCCTGGTGGCTCATGCCTTGGCCTCCCAAAGCTTTAGAATTACAGGCATGAGCCACCATTCCCAGCCCAAAGTTGAATAATTTGTCCATGTTTGTAGTTTATCATTTATAGATGCTATTATATAAAATTTTCTGGTTAGACTGGTGTTCTTTGACTCATCTTTGCCTTTTTTGTAACCCTAGTTCACTAGAAACTAGATTTTACTAACACACTTGGTTTATAAAACTGTTAGTAGGCAGACTTTTTTCTGGCATCCGTGTTTACAGTGATGACATATAATTTACAGTGATGATATTTAAATCAGTAAAAGGATTACTATTGTCTACAATGAGAACCAGTTTTTTTCAACCTAACTCCACTTTCATCAAAATCTGAATCAGCTGGGCACAGTGGCTCATGCCTGTAATCTCAGCACTTTGGGAGGCCGAGGTGGGCAGATCACGAGGTCAGGAGATTAAGACCATCCTGGCTAACACGGTGAAACCACGTCTCTACTAAAAATACAAAAAAAAAAAAAAAAAATTAGCCGGGTGTGGTGGTGGGCGCCTGTAGTCCCAGCTACTCGGGAGGCTGAGGCAGGAGAATGGCGTGAACCCAGGAGGCAGAGCTTGCAGTGAGCTGAGATCGCACCACTGTACTCCAGCCTGGGCGAAACAGCGAGACTCCATCTCAAAAAAAAAAAATCTGAATCAATGACATGAAGGTTGAGGGGTAGAGAGTGGCGAGAAAATGATTTTCCTGTTAGGGAAGGAAGTTAACATTTATTGGCTATTATGTGCTAGGTACAGTGCTAGGTGCTTTCTTATACATTATTGAACACTTCTTTCAATCCCTTCACAAGGGCAAGTTTTTTTTTTTTTTTTTTAAGATGGAATGGAGGCCGGGCGCGGTGCCTCAAGCCTGTAATCCCAGCACTTTGGGAGGCCGAGACGGGCGGATCACGAGGTCAGGATATCAAGACCATCCGGGCTAACACGGTGAAACCCCGTCTCTACTAAAAATACAAAAAATTAGCCGGGCGTGGTGGCGGGCGCCTGTAGTCCCAGCTACTCGGGAGGCTGAGGCAGGAGAATGGCGTAAACCCGGGAGGCGGAGCTTGCAGTGAGCTGAGATCCGGCCACTGTACTCCAGCCTGGGTGACAGAGCGAGACTCCGTCTCAAAAAAAAAAAAAAAAAGATGGAATGGAGTCTTGCTCTGTTGCCCAGGCTGAAGTGCAATGGCGTGATCTTAGCCCACTGCAGCCTCCGCTTCCTGGGCTCAGGTGATTTTCCTGGGTCAGCCTCCCGAGTAGCTGGAAATTACAGGCATGCGCCACCATGCCTGGCTAATTTTTGCATTTTTAGTAGAGACAGGGTTTTGCCACGTTGGCCAGGTTGGTCTCGAATTCCTGACCTCAGATGATCCACCCACCTTGGCCTCCCAAATTGCTGGGATTACAGGTGTGAGCCACCGCGCCCAGCCTGCATGCTCTTTCTTTGTGGAACACCACCCACGCCAACTAAACTACATTCCCTGTTTCTCTCTTAAAGCACCCTATTCTTTTCCTTCAGCACACTTGAACTTATAATTCACATACGGTATTTGTTTATTTCTTTAACATCTGACTCCCACTGCAGAGGACCATGAGGGCAAGGACAATGTCTATTTTGCTAATCACCAAATCTTCAGTACCTAGCATAGTGCCTGCAAGCAGTAGGCACTGAGTGATCTGTTAAAGGAATAACTCGCAGGCTTATGCCTTAGTAGATTGGTAATGCCATCCACTGAGGCCAGAAACACAGAGGAACAAGAATTAACAATGGCTATTGCTACTGAAGTAACTCCACTCTTCTACATAGTTTTGAGGCTTCTATTAATCTGGGCACATTGCTCCATTCCTTCCTATTTCACTGGACACCCTTCCTCACAGTTGTCTGCACCTTCATCCTTATTTTTCCAAATTCTTCCTTAGAAGCTCATCCTCTTCTTCTCGAATTTAAGTTACCTTTTTTTAAAGACTCACTTCCCCAAAGTTGCTTCTCCTGATTCAAACTTTGGAACAGCTATCACCGGCCTGGATACAAATTTCTAAAGTGCCAGCCTCGGAAAATCCTATGAGAACAGAATCTCCACTAAGGCAGAAACTTGTTTCACTATTAACTCACCAACACCAAGAACACATTCTAGCACAGTCAATGCATCATACTGTGAAAAGAATTAAAGAATTTAAAGCTGGAATGAGTTGGAACAAATGTGAGCTGGTATCTTGGTTATCTGCAGGCTATGCGGTCTCAAGCAAATGACTAAGTTCACCTAAGTCCATTTCTTCAGTTAAGAAATGAAGCTGGTTCTCCCAGAAAGCTCATATTGCCCAGACTGTAATAGAGATGATGATGATAGGGTGATGGGCCTTTTTAAATTGTGGAAACAGGCCGGGCGCGGTGGCTCAAGCCTGTAATCCCAGCACTTTGGGAGGCCGAGTCGGGCGGATCACGAGGTCAGGAGATCGAGACCATCCTGGCTAACACGGTGAAACCCCGTCTCTACTAAAAAATACAAAAAACTAGCCGGGCGAGGTGGCGGGCGCCTGTAGTCCCAGCTACTCGGGAGGCTGAGGCAGGAGAATGGCGTAAACCCGGGAGGCGGAGCTTGCAGTGAGCTGAGATCCGGCCACTGCACTCCAGCCTGGGCGACAGAGCGAGACTCCGTCTCAAAAAAATAAATAAATAAATAAATAAATAAATAAATAAATTGTGGAAACAGGCTCACGCCTGTAATCCCAGTACTTTAGGAGGCTGAGGCGAGAGGATCACTTGCGGTCAGGAGTTCAAGACCAGCCTGGCCAACATGGTGAAACCCCATTTCTACTAAAAATACAAAAATTAGCGGGGAATAGTGGCGGGAGCCTGTAGTCTCAGCTACTTAGGAGGCTGAGGCAGGAGAATCACTTGAACTCAGGAGGCGAAGGTTGCAGTGAGCTGAAATCACACCACTGCACTCCATCCAGCCTGAGCAACAGAGCCAGACTTCATCTCAAAAAGTAAATAAATACACAAATAAATAGTGGAAACACCGCGGAAGAAAAACGATCGCTGAAGAGCCTGTGCACTCACATACATCCTTTAATTTTTACAACAGCTTCCGGGGGAAGGCGATTCCACTTTAGAGTTTTTCTTCCTTTCTAGCTGGGAGTTACCCTCCAAATTTTAACCTAATGATGTAAGCAAAATAAGCACACTGAAGAGGCTGAGAAGAAAAACGGCTCACGACAGTCTGAGTTCTGTGAGGTCTGCAAAATGTATAAGGCCTAGAGGGACATGAGTATGGGACTTCGGTTATGCCCACCCCCTGTCCCCACATACACAATCCCATGCACACCCAATTGTCTAAAGTCATTTCATTCCTGACTATCGGCCTCATCCATTACCTTTTTTTTTTTTTTAAGACAGGGTATGCGCTGTCTCCCAAGCTGGAGTGCAGTGGTGCCATCATGACTCACTGCAGCCTCGACTTCCTGGGCTCAAGAGATCCTCGTGTCTCAGTCTTGACAGTAGCTGAGGCTACAGGTCCGCGCCACCAAGCCGGCCCCGTTATCTTCGTATTCTTAGAATTTGTAATACACCCCGGGCGCGGTGGCTCACTCCTGTAATGCCAGCACTTTGGGAGGCAGAGGCGGGCAGATCACCTGAGGTCAGGAGTTCGAAACCAGCCTGACCAACACAGGGAAACCCCGTCTCTATTAAACATACAAAAATTAGCTGGGCATTGGGGCGCGCGCCTGTAGTCCCAGGACTCCATCTCTAAAAAAGGAAAAAGAATTTATCATACAAATAACAACAGGTAGCCAATTGATAGCTTTTTTTTTTTTTTTTTTTTTTTGAGACGATGTGTCGCCCAGCTGGAGTGCAGTGGCGCGATCTCGGCTCACTGCAACCTCCGCCTCCTGGGTTCAAGCGATTCTCCCGCCTCAGTCTGCCGCGGATTGCCAGGGTCCGCGCTGAGAGGACGTCAGGGGAGTCAGTCCCCCAGAATAACGGCTGAGCATGAGTGCTGCCTAACCTTGAAACCCAGCGCCCTCCTGATCCACACGTCCTAAGACGAATAAATCCTCACAGTCTTTGTGAAAACCCACCAGCAGAAGCACGTCCAAAAGTCTTTACCTCCCCAAACAAGTCTCAGAAGCGGGAAAACCAACGCCACGAATGGGCGGGAAAGCCACAGCGCCTGCAATCGCTTCACCTCATTAGCTAATTTTGCTGTCCTTCTCAGTGGCCCGCCTCCCTTGCTCGCGGGCGATATTTTCATTGGCTTTCGTCTGCTAGGCGTCCAATCTCATTGGTTTGCTTTTCTGTTCGTCAGGCTTGGGTGCCTGGTGAAAGGCGGAGAGAGCGTCACTATTGGACTGGAAGCCCCGCCTCCACGTGCCGTGTGCAAAAACAAACAGCCGTTAGGTAGGCGGTGCCGGGGGGCGGGGTCTGGCTAGAAGGAGGCGCGCGATTGAACAGTCGCTGGGGTTCGAACCAGCAAGACAAGCGGGCATTGGCCGCAGCAGCGCGAGGCGGGCACGGGGTATTGTCCAGCTCCGGCGGCGGCGGTCGGTGCTGCGAGAGCGGCGGCGGCGGCGCGGGTCGTCAGCGGGAGGGCGCGCGGCCGAGCGGAGGCAGAGTCGGCGCCGAGAACATGGTAAGGGCGGCCGGGTGGGTCGGGGGCACGGGGCCTAGGACAGGGCCGGGGGAGCAGAGCGCGAAGGCCCCGGCGTCGGCGCCGCTACCTGTGGAGTCGGGAGTTTGCGGGTGTCGGGGCTTCGTCCGGCCGAGCCCTTCGCCACCCGCCGGGGGGCGCCATATCCCGGCTGCGGAGCCCGACACGGGTCCCCGGGTGAGAGCTGGGCCCGGCCGGGTAGAGCGCGAAGTCTGTTCCGAGCCGGACAGGTCTGTCCCGACGCTGGTGACGCTGCACCGCCCGTCTTAGGAGGAGGACGCCAGAATCCGGCTTGGAAAGGTAGAAACAAGTGCCGGATCTTAATGTGATCGCTCCTCTGTATGAATGAGGTCAAACCGGCTGCCGCTATACAAGTTAGATAAGTCTTTGGCGATGTTTGGTTACGTAATCTCTCTGGCAGTCAATTTGAGGGTTTCTGCGAAAGGGTGCTTGTATTTGTGGTCTTTTGAGCTACAAAGAATGGTTTTATAGACCAGAACCACACGATTTGTTCTAGGTGATTGCACAGGTTTGAAATGAACGCCCATTATCTTCTGACCCCCATGCAGTTTGCGGTTTTCATTATAAAACGGTACTTTCCTTTGCCCTTGCTATGAATTTTCAGTCTTAAAGCATTCATCTTTTCATTCTGAAATTCAGATCTAGATAAGAAAAGTGTGGCTTTAAAAAATGAAAGTGAATAGAACTTCAGCCCCATTTTAAAGTTGAGGGAAAGGAGAAAGTGCTAAAGGATACGCTCTGAGTTGCATCAAAGATTGTGTAAAAATAGTAAGACTGTTATTATGGAATCTTATTTTTGCCGGTATTCGTGCTTTAAGCATTCTGTGGAAAGGTTACTTCAACGGGAGCTACCTGCTTAAAAGTTAACACCAGGCTGTCATTTCTCATACTGCAGATAATATTAGATGATTTGTGCTTGATGTGTCAGATACGGTATTTAATAGACTTAACACCTAACTATAAACAGATTGGCCAGTCGAGAGGACAAAATGTTTGGTTATTGTAAAATACCCAAATCTTATCGCTGGAATAGACTTCAGGGACAATTGCTTCCAACGTCTTACGTATAGTTTATTGTTATTGTAAAGTACTATACTTTAACAAACTGAGGTACAGCCTACATCTAATCTGTAAAAGGATTTGCTCAAACAGATGATTTTCATGATTGTAGTTTTTTGTTTGTTTGAGACGGAGTCTCAGTCTGTCGCCAGGCTGGAGTGCAATGGCGCGATCTTGGCTCACTGCAACCTCCATCTCCTGGGTTCAAGCGATTCTCCTGCCTCAGCCTCCCGAGTAGCTGGGACTACAGGTGTGCGCCACCACGCCCAGCTAATTTTTTGTATTTTGAGTAGAGATTGGGTTTCACCATGTTGGCCAGGATGGTCTCGATTTCTTGACCTCGTGATCCGCCTGCCTCGGCCTCACAAAGTGCTGGGATTACAGGCGTGAACCACCGCGCCCGGCCGATTCTACTTTCTTAGATATTTTTCAGTCTCTAGTGATACGCTATATGTTTTACATCCACTTACCAGTAGCTAAAAATACATAAGTATTAACATAAGCTAAAATGCAGGAGACATTGAGTTGTCGTTCTTGATAGATTTTAAACGTGAAAGGAAGTAAGCAGATGTCTGTTAAAACTGACATGAAAGTGTCTTAGTATCCAGTTTGCAAGTTTATCCAAGTGAAATGAACTCCCTCTTCCTCTTGTGTGTGTGTGTGTGTGTATGTGTGTGTAATTTTTAAAAACCAGCAACCTTAGGTTAATATGAAGTGAATTCTTGGAATTAAAAAATTATATTTGGTTTCTCAAGCACCAATTAAAATGAATGTTCAAAGTAGGGAGGCTATATATACAGTTTGAGGGGATATCGGAAAGAAAGTAATTATCCATTTATTATATAATTTTATATTCAGATAAGTTTGATACCATGAAAGTTTTCTTTTGTTAAGTATGAGAATTGTATCGAGAGTCTCTAAATATTGGAACTAGTCATTTAATGTATTGAGGCTTTTAAAATCTGACTATATGTCTACTTCTTTAAAAAGCAAATAGAACAGCAAATACGACATATCTGAAACAGTGAGGATAAAATTGCTTAAGCAGAGTAGTTATTATATGACCTGGGGAGCCTGGGGAGTTTTGTAGTTGTTGGCTTTTCATTAGTGACTAGTTCTTATTTTTTCCAATCCAGTCATAGGAAGACAGTGATTATAATTTTAGATGCCAGTTGAGAGGTTTTTAAGTGTTATGTATTAGGCAAATAGAGATAAAAAGGGTTTTTTATTTGAGAAGTAAGACCTGTCTTGTTGGGGGAGCCGACCTCAAAAATCCAAAAATTATATTCTTCTTATATAACAACATAGTCAAAATTATTGAAATATATGAGGCATTCTGGTAGAAATCAAGAGCATCTCAGTTCTTACTGATAAACTTAAATCAGTCTCTTGCTGAATTACCTAATGTAAGAGAGAGAGTATGAATTAGTTTTTAGATTTTTATTTTTCCTGTTTCTAATACCTGCCAAGGTTTTACTGTTTTTCTTCCATATTATCTTGGGTGACGCGCTTAATTCACTTAGACATGCGATTAGAGGAAGTATACAGGGGTAATTTTTAGCTTTAAAAAATCTTTAAGGAAAGGGTTAGCTACAAAGGGGATATGCCATTTCAAAGCTTACCATCTGTTTTGAAAGTATAGCCCCTCAAACAGCCAATCCTGTAAACTGATTTAACAGTAAAGAAATAATCTATTTAAATGGTAAAAACAAAATATATGAGAGAAAATTAGTTTTCTTAAGTCAGACCCTTAGTATTTCCTCCTTAGAGGCAAATAGCATTTCTAATTTATTGTGTCACCTTCTAGAAATATGTGTGTACACACATACTTTATAATACCCCATATTTACTTAATAGCTCATTACATTTGCACATACTTTACCTTTTTCATGCAGAAATAGGTTTTTTTTTAAGCGTACAGTTCAGTGGCATTAAGTACATTTATAGTGTGCAACCATCACTGCCATCTGTCTCGAACTTTTTCATCTTCCCAAGTGGAAACTCTACCCATTCAACAGTAACTCGGCCAGGCGCGGTGGCTTACGCCTGTAATCCTAGTACTTTGGAAGGGCAAGGCAGGCAGATCGCTTGAGGTCAGGAGTTCAAGACCAGCCTGGCCAACGTACGGAAGCCTTGTTGGTACTAAAAATACAAAAATTAGCAGGGTGTGGTGATGCACACCTGTACTACCAGCTACTTAGGAGGCTGAGGCAGGAGAATCACTTGAACCCAGGAAGCAGCTACCACTGGCAACCACAAATCTGCTGACTATGAACTTTACTATTTTAGGAACCTCATAAGTAGAATCATATGGTATTTGTCTTTTTTGTAACTGTCTTATTTTCCTTAGCATAATGTCCTCAAGGCCCATTTATGTTGTGGCTTGTGTCAGAATTTCCTTTTTAAAGCTGAATACTATCCCATTATATATATATCATTTTGTTCATCCATCATTGGACACTCAAGATTGTTTCCACCTTTTGGCTATTCTGAATAAAGCTTCTGTGAACATGGGTGTACAAGTATTTGTTTGAATCATTGCTTTCAATTTTTGGGTGTATACCTAGAAATGGAATTGTTAGACTATATGACAATTCTGTGTTTAATTTTTTGAGGGTTTTTTTTTTCTTGGAATATGCTTTATTTTTCTGAGAGTTCTAAATATTTCTGTGGAAGTAATATATGTTACATTGACATTGATAAAAATTGTGAAATATTTCATGTATGCATAAAAGTTATATTGACTTGCAAGATTCTTCAATCTGGAAATTGATAAATATGTTAGTTTTTATAAATCTCATATTTTTCAGCCTGGCACTGTGGCTCATGCCTGTAATCCCAGCACTTTGGGAGGCCAAAGCGGGTGGATCACTTGAGGTCAGGAGTTCAAGACCAGCCTGGCCAACATGGTGAAACCTCATCTGTACTAAAAATGCAAAAATTAGCTGTGTGTGGTGGTGCGCACCTATAATCTCAGCTACTCAGGAGCCTGAGGCAGGAGAATCACTTGAGCCTGGGAGGCGGAGTTTGCAGTGAGCCAAGATTGCCCCACTGCACTCCAACCTGGGCAACAGAGCTAGACTCCATCTCAAAAAAAAAGAAAAAAGAAAAATCTCATATTTTCAATAAGCGTTTAAGGTTTGACTTCTTTGATAGAAATTATAAAAGGTGATAGAATCCCATGTATATGAGGAAGGGGATCACCTACATATTTTTTTTTTTTTTTTTTTTTGAGACGGAGTCTCGCTCTGTCACCCAGGCGGGAGTGCAGTGGCCGGATCTCAGCTCACTGCAAGCTCCGCCTCCCGGGTTCACGCCATTCTCCTGCCTCAGCCTCCCGAGTAGCTGGGACTACAGGCGCCTGCCACCTCGCCCGGCTAAGTTTTTGTATTTTTAGTAGAGACGGGGTTTCACCGTGTTAGCCAGGATGGTCTCGATCTCCTGACCTCGTGATCCGCCCGTCTCAGCCTCCCAAAGTGCTGGGATTACAGGCTTGAGCCACCGCGCCCGGCCTCACCTACATATTTTTAACTACCTAAAGTAAAAGTAGAAGAAATTCTGTTTCCAGAATATTTTTGAAGTAGTATTTTCAACTCTTTTCATTCAAAAATTTTTTTTTGCATTTAGGCTGGAGGCAAAGCTGGAAAGGACAGTGGGAAGGCCAAGGCTAAGGCAGTATCTCGCTCACAGAGAGCTGGGCTACAGGTAATGAATCCATGCTGTCGTTACATTACTATTTTCTTTAGTGTTGTAATTTATGACCTATGTTTCATCGATTACAGAAGTCTACTTGTATTACTACAAACTTTTTTTTTTTTTTTTTTTGAGACAGAGTCTCGCTCTATCACCAGGTTGGAGTGCAGTGGTGCGATCTCGGCTCACTGCAACCTCTGCCTCCTGGATTCAAGCGATTCTCCTGCCTCAGCCTCCTGCGTGGCTGGGACTACAGGTGCGCACCACCATGCCCAGCTAGTTTTTGTATTTTTAGTAGAGACGGGGTTTCACCATGTTGGCCAGGATGGTCTCAATCTCTTGACCTCGTGATCCGCCCGCCTCAGCCTCCCAGAGTGCTGGGATTATAGGCGTGAGCCACTGTGCCTGGCCGAGAAATACTTTTAATCAGGAAACTTGGAAGGCCAAACTGTAAACTGTTATCCTCTTGGCAGTGGTAAGCCATTGAGAGTTTAAGCAAGAGGACAACATGATCCAGATGATACCGAAAGAAGGGGGATGGAAATTTATATTGATGTGCACATTCTGTATTTTAGGTTTCCATGTATATTCCTAATTAGAATTTATTTTAAGGCATACTTAATTTGAAGTAGAAAATGGAAGGCCAATGGAGATTATTGCGGTGATTTAGGAATAAAGTAACATACTTGAATGGGGAGCAGTAGAAATCATGTGTGTGCAGAAAATAGGTGAAGCAGTATAAGGGTAAGAGGAAGTCAGAAGTTTCTCTAAGGCTTAGAACCTAAGGAACAGAGGAGTTTGTAATAGGGTCAAGTTATGAGTAAATTTAAATGGGATCATTTTGAAGTTCACTAAAGCATCCATGTGAAAATGTCCAGAAGTTGGAAACATGAGTTCAGCTTTCTAAGAGAGGTGATAGAATTAGGAATTTGAGATCATTTATGTAAAATTGATAGTTTATGTTATGGATGAGTTTCCTAACCTAAGAGAATGAGAAAGGAGCACAAGGATATTGGAGGACCCCTCAAAAACTTTAAGAAAATGCTGAGGAGTAGTCAGGGTTGGTATGAGAACTCTGAAGTCTAAGAAGAAATGTTTTTGAGGGCCTACTGTATGCCAGACAACATACTGGTTACTAAGGATACAAAGGAAAAGAAGACATAAATCTTGCTCTTAAGAAGCTTTTGGTCACTTAGAGACGAAGTATAAATGCAAAAAAAAAAAAAAAGATTGCTTGTGTTTATTAAGGAAGTAAAATGTCACTGCTGGCCTTCAAAAGTACTGTTTAACAGAAACCAAGTTAGGGTTAGGAAAAAATGGGTGACAAGAAAGTAAGGGTTTCAGGATTTGTTTTTTAAATTCAGTCTTTGGAAAGAGACTTTCTAGACTGTAACTGGAAGCAGTTTTCATAGATTGTGAAGTTTTCAGTAAAGTCTGTAGAAGGAAAGGAACCAGCGAAAAGGAAGTAATTGTAGCTGTTGAAATAATGCAACAGTGAAGGCATGAGGTAGGCCTGTAAGAAAGGGCACAGACAGGCTGGGCGCACTGGCTCATGCCTGTAATCCCAGCACTTTGGGAGGCCAAGGTGGGCAGATCACGCAAAACCGTCTCTACTAAAAATACAAAACAGCCAGGCGTCCTGGCATGCCTATAATCCCACCTACTCAGGAGGCTGAGGCAGGAGAATCGCTTGAAACCCGGGAGGCGGAGGTTGCAGTGAGCCAAGATGGCACTACTGCACTCCAGCCTCAGCGACAGAGTGAGACTCTGTCTCAATAAAAAAAATAATAAAGGGCACAGACAAGTGGGATTAGGATACTCTGAAATGAGAAAAGTACCCTCTTTTTCGGAAAGTAGAATCACAATGAGATAATAGTACTGATTTTTCTTAACTATCAGATCACCTCTTGAAACTGAAGAAAGAACATTTAATAAGATCTGAGGAAGGCATTGGAGGTTCAAAGTTGCATGTGCCTTTTATCTGAAGAAATTAACTAGACAGGAATTTGATCCATGGGTCATGTTGAATGTATAGTTGATGACAGCCCTGCATGGTTTTTCTTCATTTTAGAGATCACTAAAATTCTCCATATTATGCAGAGGTTAAAGATTTTGGACTGATTACCAGAACATAGACACAGGCCCTGGGAACTGTTAATTGCCTAATAGATTTGACTTCTGATATGTGTGATCAAGTTTTTTATTATTTCATGCTTACTCACATTTTTCAGCCTTTGATTACAGTCAGTGCAATGTTAAGACTCTGCAGTGCTTCCCACTAAGACATCTCTCTTTTAGTTTCCTGTGGGCCGCATCCACAGACACTTGAAGACTCGCACCACAAGCCATGGAAGGGTGGGTGCCACTGCTGCCGTGTACAGTGCTGCGATTCTGGAGTACCTCACTGCAGAGGTTTGTACAGGAATGTCTGTTGTATATGGCAGTCCAGAAGGTGCACTAGTCTAAGTGACATAAACCCATGGAATATATTTGAAAAAAGACATATTATGCTCATTGGGGCTTTTTTGTGTTTTTGGAGATAGAGTTTCACTCTTGTTTCCCAGGCTGGAGTGCAATGGCCAGTCTCCACTCACTGCAACCTCTGCCTCCCGGATTCAAGCAATTCTCCCACCTCAGCCTCCCAAGTAGCTAGGACTACAGGTGTGCACCACCGTGCCCAGCTAATTTTTGTATTCTTAGTTGAGACAGGGTTTCACCATATTGGCCACACTGGTCTCAAACTCCTGACCAGGTGATCCACCTGCCTCAGCCTCCCAAAGTGCTGGAATTACAGGCTTGAGCCACCACGTCCGGCCTCATTGGTTTCTTTAACAGCGCAGTTTGAGATGCATCTTGTCAGCTATTACCCAATACTAATGTAAAAGAACCTTGGTGTACTTGTTTTTAAAGCTAAGCAAGGGACTGGGCACGGTGATTCACGCCTGTAATGCCAGCACTTTGGGAGGCTGAAGTGGGTAGATTGTACACTTGAGTCCTGGAGTTCCAGACTAGGCTGTGTGACAGAGCAAGACCCTATCTCAAAGTAAAAAAATTTTTTAAAGTTAAGCAAAGGCCAGCAATCTCTTATCTTTTATTTTCATTTATTTATATTGAGACTGGGTCTCACTCTGTCACCTAGGCTAGAGTACGGTGGCATGATCATAGCTCATTCCAACCTCAAACCTCCTGGGTTCAAGGGATCCTCCTGCCTCAGCCTCCCTAGTAACTGTGACTTCAGGTTTGTGCCACCACACCTGGCTAATTTTTTTTTTTTTTGAGATAGAGTCTTGCTCTGTACCCCAGGTGGAGTGCAGTGGCGCAATCTTGACTCACTGCAACCTCCACCTCTTGGGTTCAAGCAATTCTCCTGCCTCAGCTTCACCAGTAACTGGGATTACAGGCACCCGCCACCACACCTGGCTAATCTTTGTATTGTTAGTGGAGACGGGGTTTCACCATGTTGGCCAGGTCAGTCTTGAATTCCTGACCTCAGGTGATCCACCCACCTCAGCCTCCCAAAGTGCTGAGATTACAGGTGTGAGCCACCACGCCAGTTGCTAATTTTTTATTTTTATTTTTTGTGGAGTCGGGGGCTCCCTATGTTGCCCAGACTGGTTTCCAACTCCTAGCCTCAAGTGGTCCTCCCAAGGTGCTGGGATTACAGACATAAGCCACCATACCCCAGTGAACTTTGAAGTATGTATATAATCAGTAGAAGTATTTGTGAAGTTACAGCATAGTGTTTTAGTTTATGAAGATTTGCGATGATGTAAAGTTTTGCCAGTGTGATGATACATAAAAATCACAAATATGATATTAGAAGTAAAAGACTCAATGTGTTCTTCTGGTTCTCTGCAGGATTATACATACAAAATTGCTGTATCTTACTTAGTTTGAAATTTCAGGAAGACAAGTTAATTGGGCAGGAGTTCTTAATTCTTGGGTTGTAGACCACCACTTTCCCCATCCGTATTCCTCCTAAAAAAAAAATCCATTGGGAAGTCGTGAAACTTCACCTACATTCCAGGCTGGGGAAGTAATTTGAGTAACATTCTGGTAGAAACAGAAGGGTCTGTCTTGGGGAAGATGTGATTGGGAGCTAGGCTGAGGAATTTAGCTTTTAATCTGTATGTCAGTTATCATTGCTGTCATTTTTTCATTAATCTCACCAAGTCATCTGTGTCCCACTGGGAATTTAACATTGAATTATGGATATTATGGATAGTTTCAGCTTAGCTGTGTCATGATTAAGAGGTGTTTTGTTTTTTGGGGTTTTCTTGTTTGTTTGTTTTGAGACAGGGTCTCTCTCTGTCTCCCAGGCTGGAATGCAGTGGCATGATCTCTGCGCATTGCAACCTCTGCCTTCTGGGTTCCAGCAATTCTCCCACCTCAGCCTCCGGAGTAGCTAGGGCTAGCGGTATACATCACCACACCCGGCTAATTTTTGTTATTTTCTTGTAGAGACAAGGTTTTGCCATGTTAGCCAGGCTGATCTCAAACTCCTGGATCTGCCCGCCTCAGCCTCCCAAAGTGCTGGGATTACAGACATGAGCCACCTTCTATTAAAAGAGGCCACCTGGCCTCTTGTATTTTTTTTAAATTTTTTAATTTTAATTTTAATTAAAATACATTTTTAAACTTTTCTAAAAGCGTTAAGAAATTTCACAGCTGGGCACTGTGGCCCACGCCTGTAATCCCAACACTTTGGGAGGCTGAGGTGGGCGGATCATGAGGTCAACAGATCAAGACCATTCTGGCCAACATGGTGAAACCCCATCTCTACTAAAAATACAAAAATTAGCTGGGCATGGTGGCGGGCACCTGTATATAGTCCCAGCTACTCAGGAGGCTGAGGCAGGAGAATCGCTTGAATCCAGAAGGCAGAGGTTGCAGTGAGCCGAGATCACGCCACTGCACCGCAGCCTGGCAACAGAGCGAGACTCTTATCTCAAAAAAAATAAAAAAGACGGCCGGGCGCGGTGGCTCAAGCCTGTAATCCCAGCACTTTGGGAGGCCGAGACGGGCGGATCACGAGGTCAGGAGATCGAGACCATCCTGGCTAACACGGTGAAACCCCGTCTCTATTAAATACAAAAAAACTAGCCGGGCGAGGTGGCGGGCGCCTGTAGTCCCAGCTACTTGGGAGGCTGAGGCCGGAGAATGGCGTGAACCCGGGAGGCGGAGCTTGCAGTGAGCTGAGATCCGGCCACTGCACTCCAGCCTGGGTGACAGAGCGAGACTCCGTCTCAAAAAAAAAAAAAATAAATAAAAATAAAAAAAAAATAAAAAATAAAAAAAGAAAGAAATTTCAGCTATTAAGGGTTGTGCAGAAATAGACCACGTGGATATATTAAAATATATGACTTTGGCTGGGTGTGGTGGCTTGTATTCAGCATTCTGGTTCACAAGGTTCAAGCCCCATCTAAGCACCCCTTTTTTTTAATCTTTGGGAACTTTGGTGAAAATGTTTAAAGTTAACACAGTGAGTCATGCCTATAATCTCAGCACTTTGGGAGGTCAAGGCAGGCAGAGCATTTGAGTCCAGGACTTCCAGACCAGCCTGGACAACATGGCAAAACCCTGTCTCTACAAAAAAATACAAAAAATTAACCAGATGTGATAGTATGCACCTATAGTCCCAGCTACTGGAGAGGCTGAGGTGGGAGGATTACCTGAGCCCAGGAGGTTGAGGCTGCAGTGAGCCAAGTATTGCACCACTGCAATCCAGTCTGCATGACAGTGAGACAGTGTCTTAAAAAAAAAAAAAACAGGCTGGGCGCGGTGGCTCACGCCTGTAATCCCAGCACTTTGGGAGGCCGAGACTGGCGGATCATGAGGTCAGGAGATTGAGACCATCCTGGCTAACGTGATGAAACCCCGTCTCTACTAAAAATACAAAAAAAATTAGCTGGGAGTGGTGATGGGTGCCTGTAATCCCAGCTTCTCGGGAGGCTGAGGCAGGAGAATGGCGTGAACTCGGGAGGCGGAGCTTGCAGTGATTTGAGATCGCGCCACTGCACTCCAGCCTGGGTGACAAAGCAAGACTCCGTCAGAAAACAAACAAACAAACAAAAACAATTTAGGTCAAGATTAGACAATGAATGTGTGGGTGCAGTCAACCTTTTTTTTTTTTTTTTTTTTTTTTTTTAAAATGGAGTCTTGCTCTGTCGCCCAGGCTGGAGTTCAATGGCACGATCTCAGCTCCTGCAACCTCCACCTCCCGGGTTTAACAACTCTCCTGCCTCAGCCTCCCGAGTAGCTGGGATTACAGGCGTGTGCCACCACACCCGGCTGATTTTTGTATTTTTAAAGTTCAGTTGATTCTCATGTATACCCAACACTGCTCTATTTAAAACGAAGAGGTGGCCTGGTGCGGTGGTTCAGGTCTGTAATCCCAACACTTTGGGAGGCCGAGGCAGGCAGATCACAAGGTCAGGAGTTTGAGACCAGCCTAGCCAATATGGTGAAATCCTGTGTCTGGTGTTTTTGGTTTTTTGTTTTTGTTTTTGTTTTTGTTTTTGTTTTTGTTTGAGAAGGAGTCTTTGCTCTGTCATCTAGGCTGGAGTGCAGTGGCGCCATCTCGGCTCACTGCAAGCTCTGCCTCCTGGGTTCACACCATTCTCCTGCTTCAGCCTCCTGAATAGCTGGGACTACAGGTCTGGCTAATTTTTTTGTATTTTTAGTAGAGATGGGATTTCACTGTGTTAGCCAGGATGGTCTCGATCTCCTGACCTCGTGATCTGCCCATCTCGGCCTCCCAAAGTGCTGAGATTACAGGCGTGAGCCACTGCGCCCAGCCAAAACCCCATCTCTACTAAAAATATACAATTACCCGGGCATGGTGGCATGCGCCTGTAGTCCCAGCTGCTTCGGAGGCTGGGGCAGGAGAATCATTTGAACCCAGGAGGCAGTGGTTGCAGTGAGCTGAGATCACGCCATTGCACTCCAGCCTGGGCAACACAGCAAGACTTCATCTCAAAAAAAAGAAATTATTTTAAATTCTATTTTAGGCTGAGTGTGATGGCCCACACCTGTATTCCCAGCACTTTGAGAGGCTGAAGTAGGAGGATCACTTGAGGCCAAGGGTTTGACACCAGCCCTGGCAACATAGTGAGGTCCCATCTCTTTTATTTTTTAAAAATTTAAAAAATACATTTGAAAACTTCTAAAAGCATTAGGAAATGCATTTCAGCTATTAAGGGTTGTACAAAAATGGACTATAAGTATATATTAAAATATGTGACTTTGGCTGGGTGTGGCAGTTTACAGTTGTAATCCCAGCGCTTTGGGAGGCTGAGGCGGGTGGATCACGAGGAGGTCAGGAGATCAAGACCATCCTGGCTAACATGGTGAAACCCGCCTCTACTAAAAATACAAAAAATTAGCCGGGCGTGGTGGCGGACACCTGTGGTCCCAGCTACTCAGGAGGCTGAGGCAGGAGAATGGCACGAACCCCAGAGGCAGAGCTTGCAGTGAGCCGAGATTGCGCCCCTGGCCCTCCAGCCTGGGTAACAGAGTGAGATTATGTCTCAAAAAAAAAAAAAAGAAAAGAAAAATGTGTTATCAGTTTATGTAATGTTTGTGCGTTTTGTATGTACAAATGCTAAGTGATCCTTCATTTGGAATCCAACATCCTTCATTTGATATGCTAATCATGGATGCTTTGTAGGTGCTGGAGCTGGCAGGTAATGCTTCTAAGGATCTCAAAGTAAAGCGTATCACTCCGCGTCACTTGCAGCTTGCAATCCGTGGTGATGAAGAGTTGGATTCTCTTATCAAGGCTACCATAGCTGGGGGTGGTATGTATTACTACTTAAGCCTTGATTCTTACTGGTCTTTCTGACTAATATATCGTTCAGATCAATGATACAGTATATTTGATTGGTTAACTAGAAAGCATATAAACTTTAATTTCATAAATATTAAATCTATAACAATTCTAAGCTTCTTTTCATAATGATCCGAATAAATATTTCTCCTTATACCCATATGTAATGCTATTTTTATTTTAGCCAGTTCTTTATCTAAATTTCATGTGATACTTAAAGCCTGATGTTTAACATATTTCCCATACCTTTTTAACTGTGTTTGAAAAATGAGTTGGAGAAGTCGCATAACATACACTGGGAAGGGTTGAAATAAATACACTTGAAAAGTGGGTCAGGATCAGTGAAAGTGAGAGGTAAGTTGGTGGTTCTTAATCTTATTTGGATAACCCTCAGAGAACATCATGAAAGCGATGGTTACAGCTGGGCGCGGTGGCTCACACCTGTATCTCAACACTTTGGGAGGCTGATAGGCAGGCGGACACCCGAGGTCAGGAGTTCAAGACCAGCCCGGCCAATGTGGTGAAACCCCGTCTCTACTTAAAATACAAAAATTAGCTGGGCATGGTTGCATGCCTGTAATCCCAGCTACTCAGGAGGCGGAGGCACAAGAATCACTTGAACCCAGGTTGCGGTGAGCTGAGATTACACCACTGCACCCCAGCGTTGGCGACAAAGCGAGACTATCTCAAAAAAAAAAAAAAACTGTGGTTACTCTTCTCGAAAAATGCACAGAAAGTCACACAATTTTACATACAGTTTTAAAGGGTTCACAGACCCGTAGGGGGTAGCCATTGGTTTAGATAGTTTAACAGTATCAGAATATGAAAAGGGACTTAATTTCATTTTTTGTATAATTAACTTCTTACTTGAGGCAAAAACTTTAAAAGTTTTTAATAACTTTTTTTAATTTCATTCTAGGTGTGATCCCTCACATCCACAAATCTCTGATTGGAAAGAAGGGACAGCAGAAAACTGCTTAGAGGGATGCTTTAACCAACCCTCTTCCTCCCTGTCGTTGTACTGTAACTGGGACAGAAGAAATAATGGGGATATGTGGAATTTTTAACAACAGTTAAATGGAAAAGCATAGACAATTACTGTAGACATGATAAAAGAAACATTTGTACGTTCTTAGACTCGAGGTTTGATAAAAGTACCTTTTCATGTGGTGAAAGTTGTGTGTTGATTGGCTAGGTTTCTCCCGCGTGTTTTATACAAAAATGGAATTGATAAACCATTTTTTACAAAATTAATTTGTCTCAAAACTGTTCTGTTCATGATGTATTAGAAATATTTTGCTCAGACTTTAAATATTTTAAATCTCAGATTGGTTATTCAGAGTAACCTTGGAACAGAAATTGGGAATATAGCTTTACAATGATTGATACCATGGTATATTGACTCTTACATGCTATTGATCTGTAGCACCATTTTTTACAAACCACTAGGAAAAAAACCTGCCAATTAAATCATGATACACCATCAATTATGAGACATCCCAATTTGAGAGATGTTAGATTATGGAAAAGTGTGCATTTATGACTGAAATGGTAATGGAATTATTTGAATTCTATACTGAGCACTTAACCATTTGCCAGGCCCTTTGCTGAGTACTCTACTGACTAAGAAATTTTATTCCCCCCACATTATAGATGTGGAGTCTAAGGGTCACAGAAATTGTATGCTATGCCAAAAAACATTCAACTAGTAGATAGAAAATGACAGAGCTATGATTCAAACCTAGATCTGGCTGACTTCAGAGCCTGATGTTCAGTTTATCAAAGGTTTTTCCTTTTGGTTTAAAATCCCAATTTTTGGCCAGGCATGGTGGCTCACGCCTGTAATCCCAGCACTTCGGGAGGCTGAGGCTGGTGGATCACTTGAGGTCAGGAGTTCGAGACCAGCCTGACCAACACGGTAAAACGCCATCTCGACCAGGCACAGCGGCTCATGCCTGTAATCCCAGCGCTTTGGGAGGCCGAGGTGGGCGGATCACAAGATCAGGAGATCGAGACCATCCTGGCTAACACAGTGAAACCCCGTCTCTACTAAAAAAAGAAAAATTAGCTGGGTGTGGTGGCACATGCCTGTAGTCCCAGCTACTCGGGAGGCTGAGGCAGGAGAATGACGTGAACCGGGGAGGTGGAGCTTGCAGTAACCCGAGACGGCACTACTGCACTCCAGCCTGGCGACTGAGCAATACTAGGTCTCAAAAAAAAAAGTCTCTACTAAAAATACAGAAATTAGCCAGGCATGGTGGTACATGCCTGTAGCCCCAACTACTTGGGGCACTGAGGCACAAAAATCACTTGAACCCAGGAGGCAGAGATTGCAGTGAGCCAAGATCACACCACTGCACTCTAGCCTGCGTGACAGAGTGAGACTCTGTCTCAAAAAATAAAATAAAATCCCAACTTTTAGTAGTCTCTTAGTGATGCAATAACAGTAATTTGTACAATCTTTTAAAAATTATTTTTATTTATCTGTTTCCAAGAAACTTTTTTTGTTTTGAGACAGGGTCTTGCTCTGTTGCCCGGGTTGGAGTGTAGTAGCGTCATCCTGGCTCACTGCAGCCTCCACCTCTCAAGCCCAAGCAGTACTCTTACCTCAGCCCTGCAAATAGCTGGGACCGTAGGGACATGCCACCATACCTGGCTAATTTTTTTATTTATGTAGAGACAGAGGTCTCCCTATGTTGCCCAGGTTGATATTGAACTCCTGGCTCAAGCCATCCTCCCCCCTTGGCCTCTGAAGTACTGGGATTACAGGCGTAAGCCACCATGCCCTGCCCTAAATAACTGTTAAACTTGAGTTAATGTACTAGTAGACCCTTAGAAAATTATATTTTTCTGCTTGCAAGTCTTCATTAAAGAAGGAAATTTTTTAATGTTTTATAGTATACTCTCCAAACTCATTTTTTTAAACATTTTATTATGGAAATTTTCACAAATACACAAAAAGAATAGCAGAATGAAGCCCCGTGTACCCATCCTCCAACTTCAACAGCTGTCCTGTGGTCAGTCTTGTTTACCTGCATCCCCACCTGTCCCCTGCCCCAACCCACAGGGATCAGTTTGAGTCCCATTACAGGCATAGTATTTTCGTGTCTGTGTGATCAGAGACATAATTCAAATATAACTCTAAAGATAGGGTACTTTTTAGAACATAACCACAATACCATTGTGTAAGACTGCTAAAACATTTTTTGATGCCAAGTATCAGTCAATATTCAAACTTCCCTGATTGTCTCATAAGTTTTTTTTTTAACAGTTGGTTTGTTTGAATCAAGATCCAGACAAGATCTAGATCTTGCATTTTGTTTATCTAACCTATAGATTTAACTTTCCTGTTTTTAATTTTTGAAGAAACTAAGTTCATCCTATAGAATTGTCCCTCAGTGGACTTTACTGAATGTATCCTAATGGGATCATTTACACCTTTTCTGTCCCCTATATGTTCTATAAACTGACAGATCTAGAGGGCTTTTGTTGTTCTGTTTTGCTTTTTCACAAAAACAATTCATAGGTGATATATGCTCCCTGTTGTATCACATCACGGCACATAATGGCTCTCATCTTGTAACATTAAGATTGATAGTAGGTTTGGATGCTGCCAGCCCACTCCATTCATTATAAAAGTTCTCTATCAGCTTTTCCCCTGATGGATTTAGCCATCATTAATGTTATTTGCCGAGATCTGGGATTCTATCAGAGGTTGCCAACTGGTGATATCTTGTCATTCCTTCTGCATCTATTAGCTGGAATCCTATAAAGAACTTTTGCTCATTAATTCACAAGGCAGGATAAAATAGAAATTTCAAATTCTGATTGGATTATCTAGGCACCCATTTTGAAGTTTCTGTATTGAGAGTCAGGCCTACAGTAAAAGTAGCAATGGAAAGCTGATTGTTTAAAAAAAAAAGGGGGGGGGTGCAATATAATCAACAGACCTTCCTTTGGCTGAATCACTTGATTCAGGGCAATTTTTACTACAGTTTTATAGATAATTGCTTCAAATGTCTAATTCATTTTGGCTGGATAGTTACTTGACTACATAATTTCTTCCCAGGGTTGTACTTGTTTTCTAACAAAAAACGCAGAAATAGAACAACTAGGCCAGGTACTCTGGGCCTAACTCTCACAGTTATCATCAGTCTTGTTTCATTTGTACCCAACCCCATGAGTTATTTTAAAGCATGTTCCAGATAGCATATCACTTCATGTATAATACCTTAATACATATCTAAAAGATAGCTTTTATTTTTTTTAATTTTTTTTTTTTCCAGACAGAATCTTGCTCTGTTGCTCAGGCTGGCCTGCAGTGGCACGATCTCAGCTCACTGCAACCTCCACCTCCCAGGTTCAAGTGATTCTTCTGCCTCAGCCTCCTGAGTAGCTGGGATTACGGGCGCCTGCCACCATGCCTGGCTAATGTTTGTTTGTTCTTTTGTTTTTGCTTCTGAGACAGGATCTCACTCT
Organism: Theropithecus gelada; assembly: GCF_003255815.1. NCBI lineage: Eukaryota > Metazoa > Chordata > Mammalia > Primates > Cercopithecidae > Theropithecus > Theropithecus gelada. The sequence goes on from NC_037670.1 coordinate 68,167,430, forward strand.
GTTGCCTAGGCTGGAGTCCAATAGCCTAATCTCAGCTCACTGCAACCTCTGCCTCTCCTGCCTCAGCCTCCCAGGCAACTGGGACTACAGACATGTGCCACCATGCCCAGCTAATTTTTGTGTTTTTTGTTTGTTCGTTTGTTTAGTAGAGATGGGGTTTCACCATGTTGGCCAGGCTGGTCTCAAACTCCTGACCTCAAGTGATCCACCCGCCTCAGCCTCCCAAAGTGCTGGGATTACTGGCATGAGCCACTGTGCCCAGCCTAAAAAGTATTTCTTATCATTAAAAACAACACCCCGTCTAACTAGTGTAACACCTAAGAAATCATCAGATCTGTATTTTAGGTAGTACAACACAGTGAAGTGCAATGGCACTTCAAGCAGAGAGAAGGACTTCTTTTTCTTTTTTTAAATAGAAGGTGTGAGAACCTGAACTGGGCCTGGTTTGCATTTGGGAAGAGTGCAGTGGGGAAACAACACAAATAAGGTCTTGAGAATGAAGAATGGCGTTTATATGGGAAGTTGTAACAAATGGCCTGGAGAGTATCTGACTCTTTATGAAACATTTAATGAGAAATGTGACTTGCTTTGGTGCCTATGGTTGAATTTATTGCGATGCTTCTGACATTTTATTATGAAAATTTTCAAACATGCAAAAAAGTTACAGTAGTTATCCAGTGAATTTTTATACTCACCACCTATATCTATAATTAACATTTTACTTGTATTTTATCTAGTTATCAGCTCATCTATGAAATGGCCCTTATTTATTTGCCTGCTGTTTTTATTCTCTATTTGTCCTGTTATTTCTTATTAGAGAAGAGAAGGTGTTCTTAGATCAGAAGATGTCATTGTATTAGGTGACTGCAAGGTTTTGGTGATCTAGTGAAACAAGATTCTACTGGGATGTGTGCTGAGCTGAACCAAGGAACCGCCCGAATGTGCTGAACAAGGACATTTGCTTCTCAGATACGTGAATTCAATTTTAAGCAAGACTCTTGATCTGCTTCAGAGCAGCTTTGATTTAAAGTAATTTCAGAGCGCTTTTCCTTGCATATGAGTAATTTTCTGAATGTATAAAATGTTCTGTTTATGTTTGACCTTTCGGATAAACTGTGTTGCTGCAGTGTTGGTCCACACTACCATCCTGAGTGAAGACTTAGTAAGTCTGGGGATCTCCAGGCACTGGAAAGGGTGAAAACCTGGGAGTGAAAGGGTTATAGTTAGTGTCCGTTTTTCAGGTTTTGTTTCATAGGGAGTCCTGAGTGGGGTAACCTGAAATGTGTAACAGTTGAAGACCATCCCATTCCTATCCCCAGTAAAAATAGGCTTTTCCACAACCTTCTACCAGTTAACTTAGCTTTTTTTTTCTCTTCAATAGAGGCTCACTCTTGTCACCCAGACTGGAGTGCAATGGCGCGATCTTGGCTCACTGCAAGTTCAGCCTCCTGTGTTCCAGCGATTCTCCTGCCTCAGCCTCCCAAGTAGCTGGGATTACAGGCGCATGCCACCATGCCCAGCTAATTTTTGTATTTTTGGTAGAGACGGGGTTTCACCATTTTGGCCAGGCTAGTCTCAAACTCCTGACCTCAGGTGATTCGCCCATCTAAGCGTTCCAAAGTGTTGGGATTACTGGCGTGAGCCACCAGGCCCAGCCAACTAGCATTTCTTAAGGTGAAAATACATGGTGTTAATTTATATTTTGAGTGAGGCCAAGTCCAGCTGCTATAACTGCTTGGACACTTGGCAGAGGACAGAGTACTGCAAAACTTTTGAAGGGAGAGGGCATTTTGCCTTGAGTGCTATAGATGTACAAGAAAGGTTCCAGGAGGGGGTGATAAGCAGAATTTTGGTCCCCATCACCTTCCATGCCCAGTGTTATGTCTGTGAATGTGTTACATTATGTGGTAAAAGGGACTTTGCAGATGTAACTAAAATTTCTAAAATAGAGATATTATCCTGGATTAGCTGGGGGAACCCAGTATAATTACACGAATCCCTAAAAATGGAAGAGGATGCAGGAGTCAGATTCAAAGGAAGGCCCAAGATGCTATTGCTGACTTGAAGATAGAGGGGCCATGTGGAAATCAAGAGAAGGAAGTGAATCCTGCCAGTGAGCTTGGAAGAGCACGTTGAGACACAGATGAGAATCTTGGCCTTACCTGATGCCTTGATTTTAGCCTGGTGAGACCCAGAGCATATAAATTTGTTGTGCTGTGCCACACTTCTCACCTACAGAAACTTGGTTTAAAGCCACTAAGTTTGTGGTAATTTGTTAAAGCAGCAGTAGAAAACAGAGGAATACATATAGGATTTGTGGGCTTTAGGCCCCTGAGGGTAGAGATTTATGACTTGTTACAAGTAGAGAGCAGTGGAGAGTTGGGCTTTGTAATTCTTTCAAGGGTGATTATAGTTCTGGAGTCCTATCCACCTGGGTTCAGATCTTTGTTTGTCAGTCCCTGGCTATGTGACTTCACTGCTTTAAGCCTCTGTCTTCATCCTTAAAGTAGAAATGATAGTACCTACCTCACTCTGATCTCTGAATGAGAACACACGTAAGACACAGCACAGTTCCTGGTGTTCAAAGACCTCCAACACCTGAAAGCACCATGACCCCATTTTTCAGTCAAGATTTCTAAGAGCCGTTATTACCAGAGGTTCAGTGAGAACATGGGCAGGGTAATCTCAAAATGGAGAACATAAAAACTGGGACTCCCAGGCCAGTCGCTTAGAAGACTGCTGCAGGAAGTACCAAGGTCATTGAGAATCAGTAATAATAAGTAATGTGTGAATCCATTAGAATGTTGAGAAGTAGACCTGTGACATTTCAAAAAAATGTATATCTCAGACACAGCCATATATATCGGTATCGCCAAGTTGGAAGAGCATCACAGGGCATAGTTTCATGAAAGCTTCAAAAAATATACTAATTGCTGGTAATATGTGAACAGAAAAGAATAGCCATGTTAAAACAGGAGTGCCTGAGAATTAGCTCTGTTCATCTTGTCTCCTAGCTGTAAGCACCCTAGATTCAAATTATGCACCTAGAAAACTAAATTATTGTGTATGTTATAGACCTTTGAAATGGATACACGAAAGTTAGTGAAATCGGAATGAATGTTTCGCCTGCCAAAGATACGTATTTTTGTAAGTGATACAAGGGCCCCATGAGCTCTGTGGCCACATCTGTACAAAACAGGCCCTCCTTTCGGGAACTGGTCTCGGGAGAGCAAAGGGGTCAGCTCCCTAAATGGCAGCTGAGACAGCCCTCCCTGGTGGCATGGCCCTGTTTCCTGTTGATGTGGTGATGGTTGGAGAGTCAAATTTTTTTTTCCAGAATTTGTGAATATCATCTCTGATTAATGATTACACAAAAGCTTTTAAAATTTTTTAAAATTATTTCTTTCTAATTCTATAAATAAACTGTAGTTGTACAGCCACTGTACAGCTAACATTTCAACACTGGAAATGAGGCTGGTTTATTCCAGTTTGGCTCAGATTCTTCAGGGAAGCCCAGTTAAGACAAATAGCTCTCTATACTCAATCCTTACTTCGCTGAGAAGATACAGGACCGCCCACTCATTCCCACCTACTCTTCATGAGAAGTCCTTTATTTCTGCGTGTTTCCTGTTCTTTGGGACCTTTAGGAGCTACCCTCTACAGATATTGATAGTCTGTAGAGTCAGGAATACCATGTAACATGTTAAAGTAGACTCTAAAGATTAGTTCTTTGGGCCGGGCGCGGTGGCTCAAGCCTGTAATCCCAGCACTTTGGGAGGCCGAGACGGGCGGATCACGAGGTCAGGAGATCGAGACCATCCTGGCTAACACGGTGAAACCTCGTCTCTACTAAAAATACAAAAATCATTAGCCGGGCGAGGTGGCGGCGCCTGTAGTCCCAGCTACTCGGGAGGCTGAGGCAGGAGAATGGCGTGAACCCGGGAGGCGGAGCTTGCAGTGAGCCGATCGCGCCACTGCAGTCTAGCCTGGGCAACAGAGTGAGACTCCGTCTCAAAAAAAAAATAAAATAAAATAAGATTAGTTCTTTGGCAATAGCCCAGTCTGGACTTAGTATGTACTTTTGAAAATAAAACTGCTTATTTTTAAACTCTGTAATTAGGACGTTTTGCTCTTTGAGTTATATTCCTTTCTAACTTCAAATGTCTGCATTCATGTATAATAGCCATTTTATGCACAGGTGAGGTGGTTCCCACACTTTTTCACAGATGTTTCATTACCTAGATGAGTGTATTACATAATAAATTTGAATAATGGTAGTCTTCCAAATGACAAAAAGCAAGCTAGTTGATTTGTCAATTTTGAGTTTAAATGTTTTGACTGCTTATCAGCAAAAAATTCAAAGAGTAGCATACTGCTATTAATGGAAATGCAGAGTATATTTAATTAGCATGATTTTTCCATGGATATGTGTGCTTCATTTGATCTTCTATTGTATGTAGCTCGTGATCACATTTTCTGTTGGTTAACGTTGTTCCTAGCTTATATGATGGAATTAAATATATTCTGTGTAAAAAAGAGGTATGGACTAAATATTTCTGGACAATGACTTTCAGCTTTAGAAACTCTGAGAAAGGACCTGGTGTGGTGGCTCACGCCTGTAATCCCAGCACTTTGGGAGGCTGAGGTGGGAGGATCACAAGGTCAGGAGATCAAGACCATCCTGACTAACACGGTGAAACCCTGTCTCTACTAAAAATACAAAAAATTAGCCGGGCGTGGTGGCAGGTGTCTGTAGTCCCAGCTACTCGGGAAGCTGAGGCAGGAGAATGGTGTGAACCCGGGAGGCGGAGCTTGCAGTGAGCCGAGATTGCGCCACTGCACTCTAGCCTGAGCGGCAGAGTGAGACTCTATCTCAAAAAAAAAAAAAAAAAAAAAAAACTGAGAAAGGGCTGGGTGTGATGGTGCACACCTGTAGTCCCAGCTACTTGGGAGACTGAGTAGGATTGTTTGAGCCTGGGAGGTCGAGGCTGCAATGAGCTGTGACCATGTAACTGCACTCCAGCCTGAGCAACAGAGTGAAATCCTGTCTTTAAAAAAAAAAAAAGGAAGAAACTGAAAAAGTGAGTCCTCCCCTCTCTGAAGGTGTTGGAGAGGGTGGACGTAACCAGCCCTGGCCACTCTCAGGCCACACTCTGCTGGAGTGCCTCAGGCTCCTCTCAGTTTTCCATTTCCACAGCAAGAAGTCAATCATACTTCATTTTACAGATGAGGAAATTCAGGCAGAGGAAGATGATTCAACATCCCAGGGTCACATAATCTGAAGTGGGAAAGTGCTGAGAATCTGGTCTGTTTAGCTCCAAAACTTGTTTTTTCCTGTGGAAGGGGACAGTCACTAAACATTTCTTTGAAAACCTACCAGCCTGTCTTATGTGGATTTATCTCATTTAACCTCCTGAATTAATCTGGGAAATAAATACCAGCCTCATTTTACAAGCAAAGAAATTCAGTTTCAGAGATGTTAGATAGAGCCTGGCGCAGTGGCTCACACCTGTAATCCCAGCACTTTCAGAGGCAAGTGGATCACTTGAGGTCAGGAGTTTGAGACCAGCCTGGCCAACAAGGTGAAACCCTGTCAAAATACAAACCCAAAAAATACAAAAATTAGCCAGGCGTGGAGGCACGTACCTGTAGTCTCAGCTGCTCGGGAGGCTGAGGTGGGAGAATTGCTTAAACCCGGGAGGTGGAGGTTGCGGTAAGCCAAGATTGTACCGCTGCACTCCAGCCTGGGTGACAGAGTGAGACTCTGTCTCAAAAAAAAAAAAATGTTAGCCCAAGCCCAGGGTTACATGGCTCCAGTTGATGACACAGGAATCTGAACCCAGGTCAGTGCAAAAAGTCTCACTCACAAGTCTGCTTAAGGGGGTCTGCAGCTGACCTGTGGACATGCGATGGCACTTACATTCTTCTGGTTTGCTTGAGGCCACACGTAGAAAAGTATCTATAAAGCCCTCACGTTAATGTCTCACATGTAGAGCCAGGTGGCCTTTTGAGCTTAGGTAGCTTTGTGCCTGTTTATCGTCTGGGCTTTCAAAAAGAGTTTGTGGAATAGGTATATATGAGATGTACATGTATTTCCTGGATGGACAGAAGCCATGACTCCCTATTTAGTATGGAACCAGGCAAGCCTGGCACTCAGTATTCAGTTTAGCACTTCCTGCACACGAGCAGGCTCATCTAGTCTCCAGTCCAGCCTTACAAGCCCCTCACATGCCCAGAATGCCCGTGGGGAACTAACACTCTGGGAATTGCCTGTAGACTCCATAGCCTCCTGCCACAGCTGAGTGTGAGTGTGGACCTCAGCAGCTGAGGAACTCTGCTCCAAGACTGCTTGGTGGAGTTCAGCAGCAAAACCCTATGTGACAGCTTATCCTGTCAAAAACTTGCTCCTGCTCCCACACATGCCCCAACACAAGCTGCTTTTTTTTTTTTCTCACTTCTCATCAGGGGCATCAATTCCTCAATCCCCGTTCCACTTTGACTGCCTCTGCCCACTTCCTGCTATCTTCTTCCCCAACAGCCACATACTTCTGGAAACTGTCATGAGAATCTGTTTCAGATATTCTTCCTGGAGCACATTCATACTGTATTCACACATTGCAGAGCACACATTCTGATCTTCAGTTCTGACCGTTTCTTCAGATTTACACACATCCTGTCATTTTCCACTCCCTATGCTCTTGTAGTCACCTCCTAATCACCCAGTTTTGTTTGTTTTTTTAGAGACAAAGTCTCATTGTGTTATCCAGGCTGGTCTCGAACTCATGGGCTCAAGCAATCCTCCTGCCTCAGCCTCCCAAAGTACTGGGATTACAGGTGTGCACCACCATACCCAGCCCAGTTTTCCAGTTTTAACCCATTCTACATACCACTGGCAGACCGTCCATATACCACATTTTAGACTGTCCCTAAAATGTGGCCCTCTGAGTTTGGCAAACCCTGCTCTAGTCAGTGCCTGTCTCATCCAGAAAGGCAAGGCCTTGTGTCTGCATCTGAGGACACATACTCAAGCTGCTTCCTCTACTGGTCCTCTATCATCAAGTTTGGTTTTCTCCCACCGGTGGGTGTGATTTCCTTTCCAGTTCATCCTCTGGTCCTGATGTATTTAAAGTCTGCCATATGCCACTGCAGGGACTTTGCACGCAAACTGCTACTGTCCGGCTGCCACCCTCAAGAAGCTTAAAACCTAAGTGAAGGAAGGAGACATGGGCATATAGACGGATTCCAGGCACAAGGCTGCATATTGTTGTATGACAGGGCGCCAGATGTGCGGTACTGGCCCCTTCCCATTGTCCAGAGATTTTTTTTTTTTTTTTTTTTTTTTTTGACAGAGTTTTTGCTCTTGTTGCCCAAGCTGGAGAGCAGTGGCACAATCCAGCTCACTGCAACCTCCGTTTCCCAGGTTTGGGCGATTCTCCTGCCTCAGCCTCTTGAGCAGATGGTATTACAGGCACGTGTCACCATACACAGCTAATTTTGTTTGTATTTTTAGTAGAGATGGAGTTTTGCCATGTTGGCCAGGCTGGTCTCATACTCCTGACCTCAGGTGATCCACCCGTCTTGGCATCTCAAAGTATTGAGATTACAGGCACGAGCCACTGTGCCTGGCCACAGATTGTTTGTTCAGGTAAAAACTAAGATTTTTTTTAGGCCAGGTGCGGTGGCTCAAGCCTGTAATCCCAGCACTTTGGGAGGCCGAGACCGGCGGATCACGAGGTCAGGAGATCAAGACCATCCTGGCTAACCCGGTGAAACCCCGTCTCTACTAAAAAGTACAAAAAAAAAAAAAACCAGCTGGGCGAGGTGGCGGGGGCCTGTAGTCCCAGCTGCTCGGGAGGCTCAGGCAGGAGAATGGCGTGAACCCAGGAGGCAGAGCTTGCAGTGAGCCGAGATCCGGCCACTGCACTCCAGCCTGGGCGACAGAGCGAGACTCCGTCTCAAAAAAAAAAAAAAAGTTTTTTTTAAAGCTGGATGTAGTGGCTCCTGCCGATAGTCCCAGCTACTTAGGAAGCTGAAAGCAGGAGGAATCCTTGAGCCCAGGAGATCAATACCAGCCTGGGCAGCATAGTAAGACCCTCATCTCCCCACCAAAAAGAATTTTAATTTTAAGGTTCTTTTATAAGGTGTTCTAAGGAAAAAAACATGTTTTTAAGTGTTCCAAAGTACCCACATATAAACACCTCAGAGTTCAAAGGCGGAGATTTCCACTCAGTGGCTAGGAGTGTCCTGGGAGTGTGAAAGTGAGAGCCTTGGCCGGGCGTGGTGGCTCAAGCCTGTAATCCCAGCACTTTGGGAGGCCGAGACGGGTGGATCACGAGGTCAGGAGATCGAGACCATCCTGGCTAACACGGTGAAACCCCGTCTCTACTAAAAAATACAAAAAACTAGCCGGGTGAGGTGGCGGGTGCCTGTAGTCCCAGCTACTCGGGAGGCTGAGGCAGGAGAATGGCGGGAACCCGGGAGGCGGAGCTTGCAGTGAGCTGAGATCCGGCCACAGCACTCCAGCCTGGGCGACAGAGCTAGACTCCGTCTCAAAAAAAAAAAAAGTGAGAGCCTTGGAGATGGGGATACCAAGCTAAGGGAGGGGAGGGAAGGAGAGAAAAAGGGAGAGGGAGGACAGAAGGCGGAAAGAAGAAGGAGGGGAAGGAGGAGATGGGAAGAAAAAAGAAGTGGAGGGAAGGAGAGATTGAGAGGGAGGCAGCACAGACAGGCAGGCATTCCACAAGAGAATGAGAGCTGTGGCATGTCAAGTTGCTGAGGGGCAAATTCCCTCCTGGGATCAGTAGGTAGTAGAGACTGACTGAAAGGGAATGCCACCCTATAAGGGGTTAGGTTTTGTAGGGTGATGCTTACTCTCTGCCTCACGCTGTTCACATGTCCACACCACTGGTTGATGAATCTCCTCACACTGCTTTGAGAGTACAAAGACAAGTCCAGTAGCAGGGTGGAGGATGAGTTTGGGGAGGAAGGGAGCTTGGGGTAGACAATCGGAAAATGAAGATCACTGGATCTTAATGAGATGGGGTTGAGTCTGGATTGGCATATCTTATTCTACTCCAAAGACATGTGACAGTTCTGCACCAACACAGCTGAGGAGAGAGAAAAAGAACCTCTTGAAAGCAACAGCATTCGAACCATTTTTCCACACCAAGGAGAGTTACAACCCCAGAGTGGGTCAAGGCTTTGAGAGGACCCTGAGCCCTGAGGCCTTGGCCCAAGAGCAAGTCCTCAGAATTATGACATAGTCTAAATTGCCACTTGCCAGAGGAGAATGGGAGCCCTTTAAAATTCACAAGTAAGTTGTTCTTGGGATAAATCCCAATTTGTTCCTGTCTGCTGATACCTTCATCCTTCCTTGGTCAGGAAGAAAAGAAAATAAAACTTCCTGTTTCTCCAGTACAGTCCAGAGATGACCAATCACATTTACCCACTTTTTTTTTTTTTTTTTTTTT
>NC_037670.1:68177277-68191023 GCF_003255815.1 Theropithecus gelada
CCCAACCTTTTTTTTTTTTTTTTTTTTTGAGACAGAGTCTCACTCTGTCACCCAGGCTGGAGTGCAGTGGTGCAGTCTCGGCTCACTGCAATCTCTGCCACTTAGGTTCAAGCAATTCTCCTGCCTCAGCCTCCTGAGTAGCTGGGATTACAGGCACCTGCCACCACGCCTGGCTCATTTTTGTATTTTTAGTAGAGATGGGGTTTCACCATATTGGTCAGGCTGGTCTCGAACTCCTGACCTCGTGATCCACCCACCTCGGCCTCCCAAAGTGCTGGGATTACAGGCGTGAGCCACCACACCCGGCCTTTTTTTTCTTTTTCTTTTTCTTTTTTTTTTTTTTTTTTTTTTGAGACAGAGTCAAGCTCTTCTGCCCAGGCTGGAGTGCAGTGGCGTGATCTAGGCTCACTGCAACCTCCACCTCCCAGGTTCAAGTGATTCTCATGTCTCAGCCTCTCGAGTAGCTGGGACTACAAGCACCATGCCTGGCTAATTTGTGTATTTTTAGTAGAGATGGGGTTTCACACGTTGGCCAGGCTGGTCTCGAACTCCTAGGCTCAAGTGATCCATCCGCCTCGGCCTCCCAAAGTGCTGGGATTATAAGCATGAGCCACTGCCCCCAGCCTATCTACTTTTCTACAAGGTCATTGCTGCATCATTATGAGGTCATTGTTCCACCCTTTCTACATTGCAGCTGGCTACTCCAGAACACGTGGTGGTCAGTCTTCTTACCCATCCATGCTGGATTTGGTGCTACTGTAGGATGGTTTCTTTCTTACTGCATGCATAGAGACACACTGGAAAAAAAGATCACAAAATTATTGCCAGAGTAAGAAAGGAAAAAGCTTCAGGGGTGACTGGTACTCAGGAACCACAGCCAGAGGGTGCAGTGGGACTGAGAAGGACTCAAGGCCCATTGAGGAAAGGCAGCTGGCTGGGCTCGACTCCCTGACTATGGGACTAGAAAAGACTTTGTAGGCCGGGCGCGGTGGCTCAAGCCTGTAATCCCAGCACTTTGGGAGGCCGAGGCGGGCGGATCACGAGGTCAGGAGATCGAGACCATCCTGGCTAACATGGTGAAACCCCGTCTCTACTAAAAATACAAAAAACTAGCCGGGCGTGGTGGCGGGTGCCTGTAGTCCCAGCTACTCGGAGGCTGAGGCAGGAGAATGGCCTGAACCTGGGAGGCGGAGCTTGCAGTGAGCCGAGATCGCGCCACTGCACTCCAGCCTGGGTGACACAGCGCGAGACTCCGTCTCAAAAAAAAAAAAAAGAAAAAAAAAGAAAAGACTTTGTAATCCCAACACGTCGGGAGGCCAAGGTGGAAGGATCACTTGTGTCCAGGAGTTTAAGACCAGTCTAGGCAACATAGTGAGGCCCTGTCTCTACAAAAAATCAAATATTAGTCAAGCGTGGTGGCATGTGCCTGTAGTCCCAGCTACTTAGGAGGCTGAGGTGGGAGGTTCACTTCAGCCTGGGTAGTCGAGGCTTGAGTGAGCTGTGATTGTACCACTGCACTCCAGCCTGGACAACACGGTGAGACTCTGTCTCAAAAAAAAATAAAAGACTTTGTGTCCTTGAAATTGACCTAGATAAATGACACAAACACTCTCACAGGAAATTGAGGAAGTTGCCATCGGCCCAGCATCACAGGTGCAAAAATAGAGCCCCCATTCTGAGAAACATGTCACTGCCCCGCAGATCAGTGAATACGAAAACTGGGCTGCAAGCAGCAGTCCTGCAGGAAGTGAACTAGGCCGACTCAGAACCATGCTGTAAAGACGTTTATGTGGGGTTGGGCGCGGTGGCTCACGCCTGTAATCCCAGCACTTTAGGAGGCTGAGGCGGGTGGATCACGAGACCATCCCAGGATATCGAGACCATCCCAGCTAACACGGTGAAACCCCATCTCTACTAAAAATACAAAAAAATTAGCCGGGCGTGGTGGCGGGCACCTGTAGTCCCAGCTACTCAGGAGGCTGAGGCAGGAGAATGGCATGAACCCGGGAGGCAGAGCTTGCAGTAAGCTGAGATTGCACCACTGCACTCTAGCCTGGGTGACAGAGCGAGACTCCGTCTCAAAAAAAAAAAAAAAAAAAAAATGTTTACGTGTCCCAGGACACACGGGACTTTAATGGAAAACACCTTTTAAAAAAGGTACAAACTTTGAGAGGCCTAGGTGGGAGGATCACTTGAACTCGGGAGTTCAACAACAGCATGGGCAAAACAGGGAGACCCTGACTCTACAAAAAATAAAATAAAAAATTAGCCAAGCTACTTAAGAGGCTGAGATGGAAAGACTGCTTGAACCAGGGAGGTCAAGGCACAGTGAGTCATGATCACACCACTGCACTCCAGTCTGGGCAAAAGAATGAGACCCTGTCTCAAAACAAACAAAAAAAAACAAAAACCATATAAGAAGGCAAACCACCAATAAAAAAAAGAGCAGCTGGATTTTAAAAAGAATTAGCAATTGCATAAATGAAAGATATAGGCCAGGCAAGGTGACTCACGCCTGTAATCCCAGCACTTTGGAAGGCTGAGGCAGGAGGATCACTTGAGGTCAGGAGTTCGAGAGCAGCCTGGCCCACATACCAAAACCCCATCTCTCCTAAAAATACGAAAATTAGCCAGGCGTGGTGGTGCATGCCTGTAGTTCCAGCTACTCGGGAGGCTGAGGCAGGAGAATCGCTTGAACCCAGAAGGTGGAAGTTGCAGGGAGCCGAGATTGCACCACTGCACTCCAACCTGGGCAACAGAGCAAGACTCCATCTCAAAAAAAAAAAAAGAAAAAAAATTACAGGTTGAGTATCCCTTCTCTGAAATTCTTGGTACCATCTTATTGAATTTGTGATTTTTTTCAGATTTTGAAATATTTGCATATGCATTATGAGCTATCTTAGGGGATGTGACCCCAGTCTAAACACAAAATTCATTTATGTTTCATATACACCTAATACATGTATCCTGAGGATAATTTTATACAATTTTTTTTTAATGTGCATGAAACAAAATTTTGATTGCATTTTGACTACAACCATCACATGAGGTCAGGTATGGAATTCTCCACTTGTGGCATCTTGTCAGCACTCTAAAAGTTTTAGATTTTGGAGCATTTTGAATTTTGGATTTTTAATTAAGGATACTCAATTTGTACCAAAATTAGGCACTAGTAGAGGAAGTAAGTACTGTAATTATACCCTTTTTACAGATAAGGAAACAGACTTAGCATAAATCACTGCCCCAAGGCTCCCCAGGTGGTAATTACAAAAGTGAACTCAAAGCCAGTCTGACCAGAGCTCATCTCAGAGTGGAGAACAGGCTGGAGGCAGCACTACAACCCAGACGGTGTCGAAATTTCCAGGGAGGCCACTGACTGTGCACCTAAAACTAGGCCCCTGGAGCCCAAGTTGGGCCCAAGGTACTCACTATCTCCCACCTCTGGATGCCTCCTCCCACTGCAGCTTCAGCTAGTGCTGGGGGTTGACTTGCAGTTAGGGTTAGAAATTTTGAAAAAGCTTAAATGTCCACAACTTTTAGGGATATATGTTAGTTACTGTTTGCCTAAAGTATTCCCCCAAAATACTGAAATTCAGGAAATTAAGCATTTGACTGAAAAAGTCTTTTTTTTTTTTTTCAGGCAGGGTGGGCGGGTTTGTTTGTTTGTTTTTAAGACGGAGTTTTGCTCTTGTTGCCCAGGCTGGAATGCAATGGCGCGGTCTCAGCTCACTGCAATCTCTGTCTCCCGGGATTACAGGCCCAGCAGCTCACGTCTGTAATCCCAGCACTTCGGGAGGTTGAGGCGGACAGATCACCAGAGGTCAGGAGCTCGAGACCAGCCTAGCCAACATGGTTAAACCCAATCTCTACTAAAATACAAAAATAAGCTGGGCGTGGTGGCCAGGATTACGGGAGTACCTGTAATCCCAGGTACTCCAGAGGCTGAGGCAGGAGAATCGCTTGAACACGGGAGGTGGAGGTTGCAGTGAGCTGAGATCACACCGCTGCACTCCAGCCTGGGCGACAGAGACTCCATCTCAAAACAAACGAACGAACGAACAAACAAACTTGTGCTTACTTCCACACCCTTGTGTGTTCACCAAGAATCCATTCTACGGCCGGGCACAGTGGCTCATGCCTGTAATCCCAGCACTTTGGGAGGCCGAGGTGGGCAGTTTACAAGGTCAGAAGATCAAGACCATCCTGGCTAACACAGTGAAACACTGTCTCTACTAAAAAGATACAAAAAATCAGCCGGGCATAGTGGGGGGTGCCTGTAGTCCCAGCTACTGGGGAGGCTGAGGCAGGAGAATGGCGTGAACCCAGGAGGCAGAGCTTGCAGTGAGCTGAGATTGCCTCACTGCACTCCAGCTTGGGCGACAGAGCGAGACTGTCTCAAAAAAAAAAAAAAAGGAATCCATTCTATTTCTTCCCAGATCTGCATATGTGAAAAATATCTATTTTAAATATGCAATTCAGTTAGCAATTATGTAAATCTATTATGAAATAAATATGAAAAAAGTTTTTTCTATGAAAAGTAGATTTAAAAAGAGTGGATTAACACAAATTGCCTTTTTTTTTTTTTTTTTTGACAGAATCTCACTCTGTTGCCTAGGTTGGAGGGCAGTGGAACAATCTTGGCTCACTGCAACCTCCACCTCCTGGGTCAGCCTGCTGAATAGTTGGGACTACAGGCATGCGCCACCACACCTAGCTAATTTTTTTTTTTTTTTTTTGAGACAGAGTCTCTTGTTGCCCAGGCTGGAGTGCAATGGCTTGATCTCAGCTCACTGCAACCTCTGCCTCCTGGGATCAAGGGATTCTCCTGCCTCAGCCTCCCGAGTAGCTGGGATTATAGGCATGCGCCACTACACCCGGCTAATTTTGTATTTTTAGTAGAGATGGGGTTTCTCCAGGTTGGTCAGGCTGGTCTCAAACTCCCTACCTCAGGTGATCCTCCCACCTCAGCCTCCTAAAGTGCTGGGATTACAGGGGTAAGCCACCTCGCCCGACCTTTTTTTTTTTTTTTTGAGACGGAGTCTCACTCTGTCGCCCAGACTGGAGTGCAGTGGCGCCATCTCGGTTCACTGCAAGCTCCGCCTCCCGGTTTCAGGCCATTCTCCTGTCTCAGCCTCCCAAGTAGCTGGGACTACAGGTGCCCGCCACCACGCCCGGCTAATTTTTTGTATTTTTTTTTTAGTAGAGATAGGGTTTCACCGTGTTAGCCAGGATGGTCTCGATCTCTAACCTCGTGATCCACCCACCTGAGCCTCCCAAAGTGCTGGGATTATAGGCGTGAGCCACCACGCCCGGCCTTTTTTTTTTTTTTTTTTTTTTTTTTTTTGAGATGGAGTCTTACTCTGTCGCCCAAGCTGAAGCGCAATCGCGCGATCTCGGCTCACTGCAACCTCTGCTTCCCGGGTTCAAGTGATTCTCCTGCCTCAGCCTCCTGAGTAGCTGGGATTACAGGTGCCCGCCACTACACCCGGCTAATTTTGTATTTTTAGTGGAGATGGGGTTTCATCATGTTGGCCAGGCTGCTCTTCAACTCCTGACCTCAAGTGATCCTCCTGCCTTGGCCTCACTCAATACTGGGGTTACAGGCATGAGCCACTGTGCCTGGTCTGATTTCCAGCTTTTGTTTTGGAAAATTGCTTAATAAGTAATAAAAGTAATAATGAATGGGCTGGATGTGGAGGCTCACACCTGTAATCCTGGCACTTTGGGAGGCGAAGGTGGGAGGATCACTTGAGGCCAGGAGTTCAAGACCAGCCTGGCCAACATAGTAAACCCCACATCTCCACTAAAAATACGAAAATTATGGCCTGGCATGGTGGCTTATGCCTGTAATCCCAGCACTTTGGGAGGCCAAGGCAGGTGGATCACCTGAGGTCAGGAGTTTAAGACCAGCCTGGGCCAATGTGGTGAAACCCCATCTTTGCTAAAAATACAAAACAAATTAGCTGGGTGTGGTAGCGGGTGCCTGTAATCCCAGCTACTCAGGAGGCTGAGGCAGGAGAATCACTTGAACCCAGGAGGCGCAGGTTGCAGTGATCCGAGATTGCACCATTGCACTCCAGTCTGAGCAATAGAGCACAACTCCGTATCAAAAATAAATAAATAGCCGGGCAAGGTGGCTCACACCTGTAATCCCAGCTACTCAGGAGACTGAGGCAGGATAATAGCTTGAACCTAAGAGGCAAAGGTTGCAGCAAGCCGAGATTGCACCATTGCACTCCAGCCTGGGTGACAGGGCGAAACTCCATCTCAAAAAAATAAAAAGTAAAATTAAAATAAATAAATAAAAATACAAAAATTAGCCAGGTGTGGTAATGCGCACCTGTAGTCCCAGCTAGTCAAGGGGCTGAGGCAGGAGAATCACTTGAACCTGGGAGGCAAAGGCTGCAGTGAGCCAAGATTATGCCACTGCACTCCAGCCTGGATGACAGAGGGAGACGGTCTCAAAAAAAAAAAAAAAAAGAAAAAGAAAAACAAAACAATAAAGGCCGAGCGCAGTGGCTCATGCCTGTAATCTCAGCATTTTGGGAGGCCAAGGCGGGCAGATCACCTGAGGTCAGGAGTTCGAGAGTAGCTTGGCCAACGTGGTGAAATGCCGTCTCTACTAAAAATACAAAAATTAGCTGGGAGTGGTGGCGGGCACCTGGAATCCCAGCTATTCGGGAGGCTGAAGCAGGAGAATTGCTTTAACCCGGGAGGCAGAGGTTGTAGTGAGCTGAGATAGTGCCATTGTACTCCAGCCTGTGTGACAAGAGCAAAACTCCGTCTCAGAAAAAAAAAAAAAAAAAGTCTAATTTTTGAACAATATTTTTGTTTAAGTACTTGGAGTGAGCCACATACTACTGATTTATTTTAAAATGTATGTTTTTGAAATTTTTCATATGTAATGCAGGTAAAAATAAGTCCTCTGGCCACAGTCCTTGAGCCTCTACTTGGAGACACCCACTATGAAACATTTCTTCCCTGTCCTCCCAAGGATATTATAGGCACATGCAAGCAAAAAGATACATTTAATTTTACTTTTTACAAAAACTGTGGCATATGTTATATTGCATTCTACTGTTCTTTGTTGTTTTAAATCTCACTTTACAAAATCTATGTCTGTCTGAGGCTATTTTGAGGATGTACTACAGTAGCCTTTATCTTCTTTCTTTCTTTCCTTTTTAATCTGTCTTTTTTTTTTTTTTTTTTTTTTTTGAGACGGGGTCTCACTCTGTTGCCTGGGCTGGAGTGCAGTTGGCCCGATCTCGGCTCACTGCAACCTTCATCTCCTGGGTTCAAGCGATTCTCCTGCCTCCAGCCTCCCGAGTAGCTGGGACTACAGGTGCCCACCACCATACCCGGCTAATTTTTGTATTTTTGGTAGAGATGCTTACATGTGCCTATAATATCCTTGGGAGGACAGCGAAGAAATGTTTCACTGTGGGTGTCTCCAAGTAGAGGCTCAAGGACTGTGACCAGAGAGGGCTTATTTTTACCTGCATTACATATGAAAAGTTTCTGCCGGCCTTGGCCTCCCAAAGTGCTGGAATTACACGTGTGAGCCACCGCGCCCGGCACATTGGTCTTTTTTAAGTTTAATTTAATTTAACTTAATTTTTTATTTTTATTTATTTATTTATTTATTTATTTATTTATTTATTTATTTGAGACGGAGTCTCGCTCTGTTGCCCAGGATGGAGTGCAGGGGCGCCATCTCGGCTCACTGCAAGCTCCGCCTCCTGGGTTTACGCCATTCTCCTGCCTCAGTCTCCTGAGTAGCTGGGACTACAGGCGCCCGCCACCACGCCCGGCTAGTTTTTTGTATTTTTTAGTAGAGACTGGATTTCACCGTGTTAGCCAGGATGGTCTGGATCTCCTGACCTCATGATCCGCCCACCTCGGCCTCCCAAAGTGCTGGGATTACAGGCGTGAGCCACCGTGCCCGGACCCTTTTTTAAAACATAGAGACTTTGGGAGACCGAGGCGTGTGGATCATGAGGTCAGGAGATCGAGACCATCCTGGCTAATCCGGTGAAACCTAGTCTCTACTAAAAAATACAAAGCACTAGGCGGGCGAGGTGGCGGGCACCTGTAGTCCCCAGCTACTCAGGAAGCTGAGACAGGAGAATGGCGTAAATCCGGGAGGCGCAGCTTGCAGTGGGCTGAGATCCGGCCACTGCACTCCAGCCTGGGCGAGAGAGCAAGACTTCCTCTCAAAAAAGAAAAAAAAAAAAAATAGAGACAAGGTCCATGCTGTAATTCCAGAACTTTGGGGGCAGATCATGAGGTCAATAGATTGAGACCATCCTAGCCAACATGGTGAAACCCATCTCTACTAAAAATACAACATTAGCCGGGCGTGGTGGCAGGCCCCTGTAGGCCCAGCTACTCGGGAAGCTTAGGCAGGAGAATTGCTCGAACCCGGGAGGCGGAGGTTGCAGTGAGTCGAGAATGCACCACTGCACTCTAGCCTGGCCACAGAGCAAGACTTCCTCTCAAAAAAAAAAAAATAGAGACAAGGTCTCACTTTGTTTCCCAGTCTGGTCTCGAATTCCTAGGCTCAAGCGATCCTCCCACCTTGACCTCCCAAACTGCTGAGATTACAGGCATGAGCCACAGCACCCAGCCTACACCAGCGTTTTAACAATTACTTCTACCTCATCGTGTTGGTGGTTTCAGCAGGACAGCAATGCCTCCAGGAGGCACTTTGAAGATCTGTGGGCCTCCGACAGTGGATGGGGAGATGTTGCACATCTTGTCGTGCATGGGACTGTGCACATGACTGAAATGTCCAGCCAGATGTTCTTGTACATGAATAGCTCATTTATTATTGCCTAAATCTAGAACTGTGTTTTGCATATAAACACAAAGGGGTTTGGTTGTAGTTTTGCTTGTTAAAAGTTTTAACATCCCTAACATTCTCCAGGCCTGCAAACTGCAGCGTAATCAGACAGAAGCATGAACTTTATTTTACTTGTTTATTTTTATAAATTTTTTTATTTGGAGATGGGGGTCTCCCTATGTTGACCAGGCTGGTCTTGAACTCCTGGCCTCAAGTGATCTTCCCATCTTGGCCTCCCAGAGTGTGGGATTACAGGCATAAGCCACTGTGCCTGGCCAAAGCATGAACTTCATTGTTTGGAATTTTGTTGAATTGTTCATTTCTGAGAGTCAGCTGGTGTCACCTGAGATACTGAAAGACATCTAAATTGCACTCCTTGCTACAAGCAGTTACAGCAGGATGTACTCGACCTCTCACTGTACCCTCTCCAGTGATCTTAGAGACCCAAGCATTTACAGAGTGAAACACATATTATTTCATCATCAGGGATTTCCCTTTCCTTTGTCCTTTATTGTCTAGTTAGATATTACTAATCTTTAAAAATGATGTTAGAAAGTCACACCCATAATTTGAGTTCAGGGCAGTAAAAGGGAGCATTGGATCTGTAAGGCTATTATAAATTAATAGGCCGGGCACGGTGGCTCACGCCTGTAATCCCAGCACTGTGGGAGGCTGAGGCGAGCAGATCACCTGAGGTCACGGGTTCGAGACCAGACTGGCCAACATAGTGAAACCCTGTCTCTACTAAAATTACAAAAATTAGCTAGGCATGGTGGCGGGCATCCGTAATCCCAGCTACTCAGGAGGCTGAGGTAGGAGAATTGCTTAAACTAGGGAGGGAGAGGTTGCAGTAAGCTGAGATCACACCACTGCACTCCAGCCTGGGAGACAGAGTGAGACTCCATCTCAAAAAATAAAATAAAATAATAAATTAATAGAGAACTGTAATTTGTTTAGCCAGTCCCCTATGATGAATATTTATACTGTTTCCTAAAATTACATTCGTACACAACAACTGATTCAAACAAAGCAAGAAAATTTTATTTTTATTTTTTATTTTTATTTTTATTTTTATTTTTTTTTTTTTTTTGAGACGGAGTCTCGCTCTGTCGCCCAGACTGGAGTGCAGTGGCCGGATCTCAGCTCACTGCAAGCTCCACCTCCCGGGTTTACGCTATTCTCCTGCCTCAGCCTCCCGAGTAGCTGGGACTACAGGCGCCAGCCACCTCGCCCGGCTAGTTTTTTGTATTTTTTAGTAGAGACGGGGTTTCACCGTGTTAGCCAGGATGGTCTCGATCTCCTGACCTCGTGATCCGCCCGTCTCGGCCTCCCAAAGTGCTAGGATTACAGGCTTGAGCCACCGCGCCTGGCCGCAAGAAAATTTTAAACATGAAGTAGAAAAAATAGTATTTCAGAGTTCAAGGTTCTAAAGATGACCAATCTCATTTCGTCTTGCATTTATTTATATTTTATATTAATATATTTTATATTATATATGGTTTTTTTTAGATGGAGTTTCGCTCTTGTTGCCTAGGCTGGAGTGCAATGGCGTGATCCTGGCTCACCACAACCTCCACCTCCTGGGTTCAAGTGATTCTCCTGCCTCAGCCTCCTGAGTAGCTGGGATTACAGGCATGTGCCACCATGTCCGGCTAATTTTGTATTTTTAGTAGAGATGGGGTTTCTCCATGTTGGTCAGGCTGGTCTTGAACTCCCAACCTCAGGTGATCCGCCTGCCACGGCCTCCCAAAATGCTGGGATTACAGGTGTGAGCCACCGCGCCCTGCAATATTTTTTTTGAGACTGTCTTGCTCTGTTTTCCAGGCTGGAGTGCAGTGGTGCAGTCATGGCTCACTGCAGTCATGACCTCCTGGGCTCAGCCGATCCTCCTGCCTCAGCTTCTTGAGTAGCTAGGACTACAGGCATGACCATCATATCCAGCCTCCTCTTTCACTTAAAGTAGTCTTGTCATTAAAGCAAATTTACTTTTCACTACTGGCATTACTATCCTGGCCCAAGCCCCTTTCCTCACTCCTGGATGATGTAGTAGTCTCCAGATTTCACTCTGCCACATAGTCTGTCCTCAACAGACTTCAGTCAAAGCGACCTTTTTAAGAATGGTGGCTTAGGCCGGACGCGGTGGCTGATGCCTGTAATCCCAGCACTTTGGGAGGCTGAGGCGGGCAGATCACCTGAGGTCAGGAGTTCAAGACCAGCCTGGCCAACATGGCGAAACCCCATCTCTACTAAAAAATACAAAAAATTAGCCAGGCGTGGTGGTGGTGGGCGCCTGTAATCCCAGCTAGTTGGGAGACTGAGGCAGTGAGAATTGCTTGAACCTGGGAGGTGAAAGTTGCAGTGAGCTGAGAGCACGCCACTGTACTCCAGCGTGGGTGACACAGCAAGACTCCGTCTCGGGAAAAAAAAAAAAAAAAAAGGTGGCTCTGTTGGGCATAGTGGCTCATACCTGTAATTCCAGCACTTTGGGAGGCCGAGTCGGGCAAATCACCTGAGGTCAGGAGTTCAAGACCAGCTTGGACAACATGCCGAAACCCTGTCTCCAGTAAATATACAAAAATTAGCTGGGTGTGGTGGCACTCGCCTGTAATCCCAGCTACTCGGGGGGCTAAGGTAGGAGAATCACTTGAACCGGGGAGGTGGAGGCTGCAGTGAGCCAAGATTGCACCACTACACTCTAGCCTGGGTGACAGAATAAGACTCTGTCTTAAACAAACAAACAAAAAAAAGAATGGTGGTTCATGCCTATAGGCCAAGGCAGGCGGATTGCTTCAGCCCAGGAGTCTGAGACCAGCCTGGGCAACATGGTGAAAGCTTGTCTCTACAAAAAATTTTAAAATAATTTTTTGGCCGGCAGTGGTGGCTCATGCCTGTAATCCCAGCACTTTGGGGGGCCAAGGCAGGCGGATCACTTGTGGTCAGGACCAGCCTGGCCCACATGGTGAAACCCTGTCTCTATTAAAAATACAAAAACTAGTCAGGCGTGGTGGCATACTCCTGTAGTCCCAGCTACTCAGGAGGCTGATCCACAATAATTGCTTGAACCTGGGAAGCGGAGGTTGCAGTGAGCCGAGATAATACCAGTGCACTCCAGCCTGGGCAACCGAGCAAGACTCCGTCTCCAAAAAAAAAAAATTTCTTTTAATATTAGCCAGGTGTGGTGGGTGGCACATGCCTGTAGTTCCAGCTACCAGGAGGCTGAGATAGGAGAATCGCCTGAGGCCAGGAGGTCGAGGCTGCAGATCAGTTCACTTCACTCCAGCCTTGGCAACAGAGCAAGACCCTATCTAAAAAAAAATAAAAAATAAAAAATGTAAGGCAAATGCTGTCACTTCTCTGCTCAAACTTCTATAGATATATGGATCCTATTTGGATCTAATTCAAAGAAGACAACTGGGAAAACAATTATTTAACATATTGAATAAAAATACGTAAGTCCATAGTGACAGGAGGAGGGAGGGATCAGAAGGGTACTTTACAACTGCAAAAGGGAAAAATTGATTCAGACAAATGCAATTAATGCCAAAACACAACAATCAGGTGAAAAGGCTCTCTTCTTGGAAAGAGGGTCTTTATGCAGAGGCAAAATATCACCCCTCAAGATTACCTAATTTTCAGAAAAGGGAAAAGATACCTTTCCAGTGGAGCAGTCTGACAGGCATTACCTTAACTGCAATTTCAAATTTAGCCTCACTGATGAGTCAGCTGGAGACTTCGTGCCACCTGATGTGAGGCAAGATTAAGTACACAAAGCATGACCTATGAAATCTTCCTGATAAATATGTTGAATCTGAATCTAATTAAGCTTCTAGGCCTAGTGTAATTTCCAATTTACAGAAAATACAGGAGCTAAGAGAGAAAAACAGGAAACAGCTCCAGAATAACAGACATTCCACAAAGTCAATGTCCTGAACTCTTTATTTGTTTCTTTTTTTTTTTTTTTTTTTTGAGATGGAGTTTTGCTCGTCACCCAGGCTGGAGTGCAATGGTAGGATCTCGGCTCACTGCAACCTCTGCCTCCCTGCAACCTCCATCTCCCGAATTCAAGCAATTCTCCTGTCTCAGCCTCCCAAGTAGCTGGGATTACAGGCATGCGCCACCACGCCCGGCTAATTTTTGTATTTTTTAGTAGAGACGGGGTTTCACCATGTTGGCCAGGCTGGTCCTCAGGTAATCCACCCACTTCGGCCTCCCAAAGTGCTGGGATTACAGGCGTGAGCCACCACACCCAGCTGTTTTATTTCTTTTGGAGACAAGGTCTGGCTCTATCACCCAGGCTGGAGTGCAGTGGCACAATCACAGCTCACTGCAAACTCCGCCTCTCAGGTTCAAGGGATTCTCCCACCTCAGCCTCCTGAGTAGATGGGACCACAGGCTCACATCCTGTGTGACCGCAGGCTCACACCCGGTTAATTTTTGTATTTTTTGTAAAGATGGGGTTTCACTATGTTGCCCAGGCTGGTCTCCAACTCGTGAGCTCAAGCGATCTGCCTGCCTCAGCCTCCCAAAGTGCTGGGATTACAGGCGTGAGCCACCATGCCTGGCTGTCCCGAACTTTTGAAAGAGTCAATATCGGCTGGGCGCGGTGGCTCATGCCTGTAATCCCAGCACTTTGGGAGGCCGAGTTTGGAGGATCACTTGAGCTCAAGAGTTCGAGATCAACCTGGACAACATGGTGAAACCCCCTCTCTACTAAAAATACAAAAATCAGCTGGGCGTGGTGGCACGAAAGCACGAGCCTCTAATCCCAGCTACTTGGGAGGCTGTGGAAGGAGAATCACTTGAACCTGGGAGGCGGAGGTTGCAGTGAGTGAAGATCACCCATTGCACTCCAGCTTGAGTGACAAGAGTAAGACTCTGTCTTAAAAAAAAAAAAAAAAAAAAAA
>NC_037670.1:68195414-68226797 GCF_003255815.1 Theropithecus gelada
AAAAACAAACAAGCAAAAAAAAAACACACACACAGGCCGGGCACAGGGGTTCACACCTGTAATCCCAGCACTTTGGGAGGCCAAGGTGGGCAGATCACCTGAGGTCAGGAGTTCGAGACCAGCCTGACCAACAGAGTGAAACCCTGTCTCCACTAAAAATACAAAAATTAGCTGGGCATGGTGGCGCCTCCCAGCTACTTGGGAGGCCATGGCAGGAGAATCACTTGAACCTAGGAGACAGAGGTTGCAATGAACTGAGATCGTGCCATTGCACTCCAGCCTGGGTAACAAGAGCGAAACTCCATCTCAAAAAAACACAAAAAAAACAAAAAAAAACCCAGGATACATGTGTAGAACATGCAGGTTTGTTACATAGGTGTATGTGTGCCATGGTGGTTTGCTGCACCTATTGACCCTGAAATAGAATTTTATTTATTTATTTATTTATTTATTTATTTATTTATTTATTTATTTATTTGAGACAGAGTCTCGCTCTCTCACCCAGGCTGGGGTGCAATGGCACAATCTTGGCTCGCTGTAGCCTTCACCTCCCAGGTTCAAGCGATTCTCCTGCCTCAGCCTCCTGAGTAGCTGAGATTATAGACATGCACTACCATGCCTAGCTAATTTTTGTATTTTGAGTAGAGGTGGAATTTCACCATGTTGGCCAGGCTGGTCTCGAACTCCTGACCTCAAGTGATCGGCCTGCCTTGGCCTCCCAAAGTGCTGAGATTACAGGCATGAGCCACCGTACCTGGACTGAAAAAGAATTTTAAAAGGCAATAAACATAAAAACACATTATAAGCACAAGGGAGGACATCTGAATGTGAACCAGATATTATAGATTTTACAGATTTTATAGATTTTCTGAGATGGAGAAAGGCATTGGCTGACTTTCCCAGAAATGGTTCTTATGTTCTCAAAGATGCTGAGGCCACACTCTAACCCAGAATGCTCAACTTGCCTTCTCCTGGGGGCCTGCCTCATAATAGTGGCAATTTCAACCCTTCTTTGCACAATTAGGTTTGTGCTTGCTTCTCACTTTTTTCTCAATATGTTTTTAGGGACACAGGTGCTAGAGATTGATGAACACAAAAATTGAAATCATGGGCTGGGCACAGTGGCTCACACCTGTAATCCCAGCACTTTCGGAGGCCGAAGCAGGAGGATCACCCGAGGTAGGGAGTTCAAGACCAGCCTGACCAATATGGAGAAACCTCGTCTTTACTAAAAATACAAAATTAGCCGGACGTGGTGACACATGCCTGTAATCCCAGCTACTCGGGAGGCTAAGGCAGGAGAATCGCTTGAACCCAGGAAGCGGAGGATTGCATCGAGCTGAGATTGCATATTTGCACCCCCCCCGGGAAAAAAAAGAAAAAATTTTTTTCAAAAAAAAAAAAAAAAAAAAAAAATTGGAATCATGGTTCCCTCTGAAGAGGAGAGAGCATGCAACTGAAGAGGACTCACAAAGGGCATTTCTGGGATACCAGTAGATATGCTGGAGTTCTTTTTATTTCTGGTCTTTAAATTGTACATATTTTATAGACTTGCGGTAGGCAACTCTTAAAGATGGTCCCTTATCCCCACCCCCAAAAATGGGGTTTCATCATGTTGGCAAGGCTGGTCTCGAACTCTTGACCTCGTAATTCACCCGCCTTGGGCTCCCAAAGTGCTGGGATTACAGGCGTGAGCCACCATGCCCGGCTGCCTGGGTAATTTTTCTATTTTTAATATAGACAAGAGTTTCACCATGTTGCACAGGCTGGTCTTGAACACCTGGGTTCAAGTGATCTGCCTACATTGGCCTCCCCGGTGTTGGGATTAGAGGTGTGAGCCACCATGCCCAGTCTAGAATATTTTTAAAGGGCTCAGAAGGGGATCTATCACACAGTTACTGTGGTATTTCTTCTGAGCCTTCTCTGAACCAAGCTCTGGCCTAGATACTGGGATACACTGGTGAAAAGCTAGATGAATCCCTGCTGGGTGTTTACACACTAACAGAACTGTTCATGCATGTACCATGTGCTAACCACTCTTCTAAGTACTTCATATTTAATCCCACAACCCTGTGAAGCAGAGTATGTATTTTTTTTTCTTTTTTTTTGAGCTGGAGTCTTGCTCTGTCACCCAGTCTAGAGTGCAGTGGCACAATCTCAGCTCACTGCAACCTCTGCCTCCCGAGTTCAAGTGATTCTTGTGCCTCAGCCTTCCAAGTAGTTGGGATTACAGGTGCATGCCACTATGCCCAGCTAATTTTTGTATTTTTAGTAGAGACGGGGTTTCACCATGTTGTTCAGGGTGGTCTCAAACTCCTGACCTCAGGTGATGATCCACCTGCCTCAGCTTTCCAAAGTGTTAGAATTACAGGAGTGAGCCACCACGCTGGGCTGAGTATCTTTTTTTTTTTTTTTTTTTTTTTTTTTTGAGACGAAGTCTCACTCTGTTGCCCAGGCTGGAACGCAATGGGGCCAATTTTAACTCACTGCAACTTCTGCCTCCCAGGTTCAAGCGATTCTCCTGCCTCAAACCTCCTAAGTAGCTGGGATTACAGGCGCGTGCCACCATGCCTGGCTAATTTTTGTATTGTTAGTAGAGATGAGGTTTCACCATGTTGGTTAGGCTGGTCTCGAATTCCTGGACTCAGGTGATCCACCTGCCTCAGCCTCCAAAAGTGCTGGGATTACAGGTGTAAGCCACCATGCCCAGCCCCGAGTATCTTCTTATTCACTGTGTAAGGCATGGATATATACAGCAAATTCAGTTCTCAGCGTGGTCTAGGCAAACTCCCGCCTCTCAGCTTGTAAGTTTCCTAAGGGTTTCCATGAGCCTCCAACCACCAGAAAAATGATGGGTTTTCCTGGTTACTTTTATTCCAAGAACCACTTCTTTCTCAGGGTAGCCATTTGAGACCTTCTGACCAGGTCAAATCTTACTACACATGCTGATGACAGGTTACCAACTTGGCATCTGACTCACCTTCCCTTTTTTTTAGACGGAGTTTTGCTCTTTTGCCCAGGCTGGAGTGCAATGGTGTGATCTCGGCTCACTGCAATGTCCACCTCCCAAGTAGCTGGGATTACAGGCTAATTTTTTGTGTTATTAGTAGAGATGGAGTTTCACCATGTTGGTTGACCTCAGCTGATCCACCCGCCTTGGCCTCCCAAAGTGCTGGGATTACAGGTGTGAGCCATGGTGCCTGGCCTGGTCTTCCTTTCAAAAGGTCTGTTGAGGGAGAAAATTGTCTACTTTGGCACATAATTATCTTCCCAGCGGTTGGGCATGGTGGGTCACACCTGTAACCCCAGCACATTGGGAAATGGAGGCAGGAGGATTGCTTGAGGCCAGTTTTTTTCTTTTTGAGACAGAGTCTCGCTGTCGCCCAGGCTGGAGTGCAGTGGCGTGATCTCGGCTCACTGCAAGCTCTGCGTCCCAGGTTCACACCATTCTTCCGTCTCAGCCTCCTGAGTAGCTGGGACTACAGGTGCCCACCACTACGCCCGGCTAATTTTTTATATTTTTAGTCGAGACAGGGTTTCACTGTGTTAGCCAGGATGGTCTCGATCTCCTGACCTCGTGATCCACCTGCCTCAGCCTCCCAAAGTGCTGGGATTACAGGCTTGAGCCACCACGCCTGGCGTCCCAGCTTATTTTATTTGTAGAGTCAGGGCCCCCCCATATTGCCCAGGCTGGTCTTAAACTCCTTAGGCCTTGGCCTCCCAAAATGCTGGGATTACAGGTATGAGCCACCACAGCAGGACCCATTTTTTTTTTTGAGACAGTCTCTCATTCTGTCTCCCAGGCTGGAGTGCAGTGGCACGATCTCGGCTCACTGTGCTTCCTGGGTTCAAGCAATTCTCCTGCCTCAGCCTCCCAAGTAGCTGGGATTACAGAAATGCGCCACCATGACCATATAATTTTTGTATTTTTAGTACAGACGGGGTTTCTCTGTTAGCCAGGCTGGTCTCAAACTACTAGCCTCAGGTAATCTGCCTGCCTTGGCCTCCCGAAGTGCTGAGATTACCGAGGCCCAACCGAAGTACTGAACTCTAATACCAGATGTCAGGAACCATGCTGGGCACCGGAGAAATTTCTTTTTTTTGAAGAGATAGAGCTGGGCGTAGTGTCTCACGCCTGAAATCCTAGCATTTTGGGATGTGGAGGTGGGCGGATTGCCTGAGGTCTGTTTGAAACCAGCCTGGCCAACATGGCAAATCCCTACTCCACTAAAAACACAAAACATTAGCTGGGTGTGGTGGCGCACACCTGTAATCCCAGCTACTCGGGAGGCTGAGACAGAACTGTTTGAACTCAGAAGGCAGAGGATGCAGTGAGCGGAGGTAGTGCTATTGCACTCCAGCCTGGGCAACAAGACCCAAACTCTGTCTCAAAGAAAAAAGTTCAATACTTGGATGAATAAAAGCAGTTAATGACTTGATGTGGTAAGACAACTATCTTGTTAACTAATGGAATAAGGAAGTAGTAGGGATAATGAAAGGATGTTTGATGTTTATTTCCACCTTGTGCTCAGGCCTGAGCCACAAGTACATTAAAACATTGAATGGTATCACCCAGGGAATACGTAACCTAACATACAGGACTGAGATGTGCAAGTGGTGGTGGTGTGGTAATTCACACAGAAGGAAACAGACAGTAAAACAAAAATTGCAGAACACATCAAATGATCAAATCTGACACCTTTAGGATAGGCAAACTTGATTGCTGGGTTAAGAACCCTAGAGGTCAGTTAAGGTGGGCAGTGAAGAGGTTTTCTCAACTTAGATTGTTCTGACATGTACTGTTAGACCTATATATCTAATTGCCAGCAAGCACTGTACATATAACTTCATGAGAAACCAAGTCCTTAATGGGAAGGGTATCCCTTTGACCAGATCTTATGGCTTAAATTGGTCAGGTTTGGAAAACCTCAAAGTCTCCATAACCAAAGCTAGGGAGAGGCTCTATATGCTAAAAGCAGAACCTCGTCACTGCAGTTAGTCTGGGCCTTAACCCTCTGCAGGGAGACTGACTGCAGCAGCAAGTACCTGGCTTTTCAGACTCTACATGGGAACTCCACCGTAATTAAAAGATGTATAAACTTGATCTACAGACTAAAGCCCAATATGCTTCCCTCAAGAACACCAAGTGTTCAAGCTTAGCTTTGTTATAGAAAATGAGGTCGGGTACAGTGGCTCACACCTGTAATCTCGGCAGTTTGGGAAGCCAAGGCGGGCGCATCAGCTGAGGTCAAGAGTTTGAGACTAGCCTGGTCAAAATGATGAAACCCTGCCGGGCGCGGTGCCTCAAGCCTGTAATCCCAGCACTTTGGGAGGCCGAGACGGGTGGATCACGAGGTCAGGAGATCGAGACCATCCTGGCTAACACGGTGAAACCCCGTCTCTACTAAAAAATACACAAAAAAAAAACTAGCCGGGCGAGGTGGCGGGCGCCTGTAGTCCCGGCTACTCAGGAGGCTGAGGCAGGAGAATGGCGGGAACCCGGGAGGCGGAGCTTGCAGTGAGCTGAGATCCGGCCACAGCACTCCAGCCTGGGTGACAGAGCGAGACTCCGTCTTAAAAATAAATAAATAAACTAGCTGGGTATGATGGCGCACGCCTGTAATCCCAGCTACTCAGGAAGCTGAGGCACATAAATCACTTGAACCCAGGAGGCGGAGGCTGCAGTAAGATGGCACCACTGCAGTCCAGGGGAGAAAAAAAAAATGCATGAACTCAGTGCACACTGGTCCAAGCTCTTATTTCTGGCTCCTTGCTTCTCCTGCCTCTTGCCTACCTTTAAGAGACAGGGTCTCAGTGTGACACCCAGGCTGGAGTACAGTGGTATGATCATAGCTCAAGGGCTCAAGCAATCCTCCCATGTCAGCCTCCAGATCAGCTAGGATTAGGCATGCACCAGACAGCATCTCGCTATGTTGCCCAGGCTGATCTTGACTCCTGCCCTAAGGTGGTCTTCTGCCTCAGGTAATACATTACAAACAGTGAGCCACCATGCCCAGCTGCTGCCTACATTTTCAATATTCTACTCAACAAACATTGAGACTTCCTGGGTCTGGAAAGAAAGAAATCTAAGTATTATGTAGACTTAAGCAAACAAGTGATGTTTCAGAAGTAACCCATTACTGCTTAAAATAAAGCCTACATCAACACTCTAACTCAAACAAGGACAGACAATTGTTACTTAGTTTTTATTTCATAATCATAAACTTAACTCTGCAATCCAGCTAGGCATGGGAGAGAACAAGGAAAACATGGAACCCAAAGGGAACTGCAGCGAGAGCACAAAGATTCTAGGATACTGCGAGCAAATGGGGTGGAGGGGTGCTCTCCTGAGCTACAGAAGGAATGGTCTGGTGGTTAAGATAAAACACAAGTCAAACTTATTCGAGTTGTCCACAGTCAGCAATGGTGATCTTCTTGCTGGTCTTGCCATTCCTGGACCCAAAGCGCTCCATGGCCTCCACAATATTCATGCCTTCTTTCACTTTGCCAAAGACCACATGCTTGCCATCCAACCTTGAAAGGGAAGAACAATCACTATGATTGGTGACTACAAACAAGCAGTGTCCATCATGTGTCATGAACCAAGACAAGAAAGGTAGCTTTTTTTTTTTTTTTTACTAAAACCTTTTGTACTGTCATTAAATGTACAATTCTCCAATTACCATTGAAGAGTTACACATATAGAATGAACTGCTCCCCCCCCACAAAAAATAAACACAACAAAAAAACCCTCAATCAATCGCATGTTATTAATAGTAACATAAAAGTAGCACTTAATTGGCCGGGCACAGTGGCTCACGCCTGTAATCCCAGCACTTTGGGAGGTCAAGTCGGGCAGATCACTCGAGGCCAGGAATTTGAGACCAGCCTGGCCAACATGGTAAACACCCGCTTTCCTAATAATACAACAATTAGCTGGGAGTGGTGGTGCATGCCTGTAGTCCCAGCTACTTGGGAAGCTGAGGCAGAAGAATCACGTGAACCCGGGAGGAGGTTGCAGTGAGCTGAGAGGGCACCACTGCACTCCAACCTGGGAGACAGCGAGATCCAGTCTCAAAAAAAAAAAAAAAAAAAAAAGCACTTAATCGGCTAGGTGCAGTGGCTCATGCCTGAATTTCCAGCACTTTGGGAGGCCAAGGCGGGTGGATCACCTTGTCAGGAGTTCAACACCAGCCTGGCCAACATGGTGAAACCCATCTCTACAAAAATACAAAAAAATCAGCCAGGTGTGGTGGCGCACATCTGTATTCTCAGCTACTCAGGAGGCCAAGGCGGGAAAATCGCTTGAACTCAGGAGGCAGAGGTTGGAGTGAGCCCAGATTGTGCCACTGCACTCCAACATGGGCAACAGAGCGAAACTGCATCTTAAAAAAAAAAAAGTCACACTTAACCGCCCAGCTAAGCGCTCAGTTTCTATTATAGTATCTGGCATTCTGTATCACATTGACTATATTTGTAGCTATGTATGCTCTTCTAGTATCTTAGGGATGAAAAAGTCTATGGAAGGAAAAGTTGAAGAAAACAACTTGTGTTTGTTCTGTTCCCCCCAGGGCAAATTTTCATTTAGTCAGGTGGTTAGTGTGCCATATTGTACCCTTACCACTCAGTCTTGGCAGTGCAGATGAAAAACTGGGAACCATTTGTGTTGGGTCCAGCATTTGCCATGGACAAGATTCCAGGACCTGTATGCTTTAGGATGAAGTTCTCATCTTCAAATTTCTCCCCATAGATGGACTTGCCACCAGTGCCATTATGGCGTGTAAAGTCACCACCCTGTCAACATATAGGAAAACTGTCACTTCTGACAACCATAAAGTGTGCCAAATCTGCAAGGCTCAAACTTTAAAACCAAGTTCAAACTGAATAGAAGGGTTAAATAGAACCAAAATGTTAAGAGTAACAGCTCAGATATGTGTATTCTGAAATATTCTGGCTCAATACCAAATGAAGGGAGCAACCCAAATAAAATAAAATTCAGTAAATTTCGTACCTGACACATAAACCCTGGAATAATTCTGTGAAAGCAGGAACCCTTATAACCAAATCCTTTCTCTCCAGTGCTCAGAGCACGAAAATTTTCTGTTAAAAATTAAAACACATATATACACACATACATTATATATATATATATTATATATATATATATATTCACATACACAAATTGTCACAATTGGAACATCTTTGTTAAACTTAGAAAATGGACCAACCTGCTGTCTTTGGAACCTTGTCTGCAAACAGCTGTAAGAGAAAATTACAGTTAATTAACATCTGCTTATTTTGTTGCTTAGTACCCATGCCTTTAGGGGCTTCTGAGTCAAAAATTCATTTTCTCACTACAATACTTCTTCAGTAATTACTTTAATCCTGAGAACTGCTCCTGACAGCCATAAGGCCCTGCAGGCAGTTGGGTTAAGAAACATGAAACCCGAAGACATGCCAAAAATCCAGAACTAGTCATGACTTAAATAGTGAGACTTCTAGAAAGTGTCTCTAAGTTTTAGTACATCACACCTACTTCTGAAAAGATATATGGCTTCTTAAATGTCTATCACCACCCCCAACTTGAGCTAGAACCTAAAGGCAAAATTCTAAGGAAGAGCAAGCACTGCTGCATGATCAGGGGTAAATAGCTGTTGTTTTAGCCACTCATAATGAAAATGCTACTACCTCCAATCTGTTAACATAGCTTTATGGATTAGATGAGCAGTCACTTCTTGGTTTCCAGGCCCCTTACCTAGTAGTGGGGTAAAAAATAAAGATTGGTTTCTAGTGTATCTGGTTTTGAACCTTTCTTGAATGCATTATGGTTAGAGAAGTAGCTTAAATACCACAAACATTTACAAGCCCTTTCATAAAAACAGCTTGTTTAAAAGTAGCATTTTATAAGCTATTCCAGAGATGTGACTGAATTAACTGTCAGTATCCGTGTACATTTCTCTTACAGCAATGTACTTTTTTTTTTTTTTTTGGAGACAGTCTTGCTCTGTAGCCAGGCTGGAGTGCAGTGGCTCACTCCAACCTCCGCCTCCCGGGTTCAAGCGATTCTCCTTGCCTCAGCCTCCGGAGTAGCTGGGATTACAGGCAAGCGCCACCACGACCAGCTAATTTTTGTATTTTTAATAGAAGTGGGGTTTCACCATGTTGGCCGGGTTGGTCTCGATCTCCTGACCTCGTTATCCGCCCGCCTGGGACTCCCAAAGTGCTGGGATTACAGGTGTGGGCCACCGCGCCTGGCCAATGTACTTATTTTTTTA
The DNA here is from genome assembly GCF_003255815.1 of Theropithecus gelada. Lineage (NCBI taxonomy): Eukaryota > Metazoa > Chordata > Mammalia > Primates > Cercopithecidae > Theropithecus > Theropithecus gelada. The sequence continues at coordinate 68,204,690 of NC_037670.1, forward strand.
GTTTTTAGGTATTTGTACCTAGAACGTACGGTCTTTTTAAAACATCAGCTTTTCTCAGAGCTTTGTAGTCGGTACATTTAAGTTACTATGGCTTCCTTTTCAGACTTTCGCTAAACCCAAAGCCCTTATTGGCAGTTACCCCTCCATTCTCACCAAGACCTGCAAGTCCTTTCTCACTTCCCTTAAGCTCTGTGGGTAACCTGATGCTCAGTATTAGGTCAGGCCAAGTTTCCACGAAAGCCCTTGTCACTTACCAGCTTTGACTACAGTCATAGGTGGGGTGGGGTGTGGATTAACACGCAGTGTTTCAGTGCCTATTAAGTGCCAGGCACTACGGACAGGGTAGGCAACAAGGAAACCGCCCTGTCCTCAGGAAGACTGCATGAGGATCGATCTGGTAGCCTTTTGAGATGTGGTTTAAAGTAATAAAATCACTAATATCCTATTTCGCTACTCCCTAAGGTCTATCCATGTTAACTGGAATGGAATCGCACTCAATATTTAACTTTTAAGACATACGCCAAGTTTAGATATTATGCTGTAATTACAACTGATCTTTAAGAACTCATTTAACGCTCTCAAAACTAATTAGGTAATCACTGGTAATCCACCTTGGTCGGAAGAGACCTGCCTTGTGGCCAGTCGCTACTCGCCTGGTAGGCAAAGGGACAATCGGGAGGGGCTCAAGAGCGCCTCCCCCGCCAAAGCCGTCACTGCAGTGGAAGGCGGTCCTTGGGCACCAGCAAAGGCAAGGCCCATTTTCACATTTCCGCTTGGGGGTGGGGGACACGGGCGGACGCTGGGGCTCATGTATAAATATTCCTACTTTATCTAAATGGAAGATACTTCAAGCGGCAATCCATCACATCCCAGCATTATCTCCTTTTATAGCATGGCCTCCCGGGATCTACAGAAGGACTGAGCATGGACCGGCTCACACCGCGCCTCGATCCTTGAGAAAAACCCTCAAGCAAGCAGCTTCCCAGCTCAGGATGTAAAGCACCCGTGCCTGCCGAGGGACAGCTTCCCAGGAAAGCGGTTGTGAGCGCGCTTCTGGCTCCGGTCTGCGACGCCCAGGCCGAGCTAGGGCGGAGCCCAACGGCTCGCAAGGCGCGGGCCTGAGCGCGGCCGCCAAGCACGTGCGGCGGGCAGGACAGGGCGCGGCCACATGGGGCAGGCGGGCGGACGCGGACCCCCTCCCCCAACAGCCGCGCAGCCGCCCCGCCTGCCTTTGTCCGCCACCGCCCCGGCCTCCTCCCCCGCGCCTCGCGGACCTCCCAAAATGGCCCCTAGTCAGGAAATGGCGCCGCCGCCCGCCCGCGCTCGCCCCTCCAGAAGGGTCGCCCCGCGCCCGGGCCTTCGGGGCGCCACCACCCACCCCGACCTCGGCCCGCTTTCTGGGCCCCATTCCCGCACGCCACCGCCCGCCCGACCTCGAAGGAGACGCGGCCCAAAGGCTCGCCGTCGACGGCAATGTCGAAGAACACGGTAGGGTTGACCATGGCTAGTAGTACAGGACTTTCCTCGGCGGCAGCGTCTGCAAAGCGGCACGAGCCTGGCCTCCCGCCCCTTTTATACCAGGTTCGGCCCCGCCCGCAGCCCGGTCTCGCGCCTCCGTCCTGGCCAATCGCATCTGCGACTTTGCCAGAGTGACAGTGCAGCTGGCCTATGGACGGAAGTCGGCGCTGGTGGGGACGACACAGGAGGCGCGCGTGCGCGCTAACGCGCGGAGGCAGGTTCCCGCCCGCGGGCTCCGTCGCGGTGGCTGCGGCATGGGACTCGGGGCGGGGCAGGAGTGCGGGGCGCGGGGCATGGGGGAGGGTCAGTGCGGAACGGGGGTGGGCAGCTTGGCGCGCGCGCACGCGGGAGACGGAAGCGCGGCAGCTCTTCGGCCGTTGTCAAGCGATGAGGTGCGTCTCCCCATTGCACAGAGGGGGTAACTGAGGCGAACGCAGGCCTCAAGGTCGCGCCGCCAGTCAAGGTCGACTGGGGTCCCGCGCCCGGACCCTGCGCCTCCGCGAGCGGAAATGGGGATGACGCGTCCCCGAGACCGAGGAGCAGCCTTGCGTCCGCATTCCGTGCGGGCTACCAGCGCGTCGCGTCCGACCAGGCAGTGTCAGGAAGGAGGTTGCCTTTGAGCATCGCTGTTTTCTCTAATGAGGTGGGACAGGAGCAGTCTCCGGTTTTGAGAGATTATGAAATACCTTCAAAATGCCCTACTTTCCTAAAATATCTTACACTCTGCTTGAGTCTTCTTCAGGAGGAAGCCATTAAAACAGGAGCCTGGCAAGGATCTTACCTGTGAAGATGGACTGTGCACGTTTTGCCCTCTTTCTTACTCTTTTCGAGTCTCTGCTCCTGGTCCTTCCCCGCCCTCGCCCCGCCCAGCTCCCACCGTCCCCACCTCGGGACTGAATTGTGCTTTGATTTCTGGGTGAAATATAAGCCACAATTTAAAAGCGAATTTCTTCAGGTAAAGACATTAATAATACTTTTATTAAAATACACTTGTAGGCCAGGCGCGGTGGCTCATGCCTGGTGCTTTAGGAGGCCAGGAGGCCAAGGCCGGGGAGGATCGCTTCAGCTTAGGAGTTTGACATCAGCCACCAGCCTGGGCATCTTAGACACCGTCTCTACAAAAAATAAAAAAATAAAAATTAGCTGGGCGTGGTGGCGCTCGCTACTCAGGAGGCTGGGCGGGGAGGATTGCTTGAGCCCGGAGGTCGAGGCTGTAGTGGGCAGTGATAGCATCACTGCATTCCAGCCAGAACGACAGAGTGTGACCCTGTCTCAAAAAATAAAATAGGCCGTGCGTGGTAGATCACGCCTGTAATCTCAGCACTTTGGGAGGCCGAGGTGGGAGGATCACCCGAGGTCAGGAGTTCGAGACCAGCCTGCACAACATGGTGAAACCCCATGTCTACTAAAAATACAAAATTAGCCGGGCATGATGGCGCGCAGCTGTAGTCCCAGCTACCCCCTCGGGAGGCTGAGGCAGGAGAATCGCTGGAACCCAGGAGAAGGGAGGTTGCAGTGAGCAAAGATTGCGCCACTGCACTCCAGCCTGGGAGACAGAGACTCCGTCTCCGTCTCAAATAAACAAAAATATAAAATAAAATGCACTTATGTGACTGGTGTTTTGTTCAGAAAACCTTACAAGGAAATTGGTATATCCTGGGCTCTCACTTAAGTTGCAATATTAAGGATATTATTTAACGTTTCTTTTTGTTTTTTTGAGACAAGGTCTCACTCTCACCTAGGCTGGAAATGCAGTGGTGTGTTATTGGCTCACTGCAACCTCCCTTCCCTTGCTTAAGCGAGCGTCCCACTTTAGCCTCCTGAGTAGCTGGGACTACGGGCATGTACCCACACCCAGCTCATTTTGTTTGTGTGTGTATTGTAAAGATGGGGTTTCGCCACATTGCCCAGGCTGGTCTCAAACTCCTGGACTCAAGCGATCCGCTTGCCTCACCTTCCCCAAAGTGCTGGGATTATAGGCGTGAGCTGCTGCACCTGGATGTTATTTAATGTTTCTAAAACTCAGTTTCTTCATCTGCACAACCAGGATAGGGTTATGGTGAGACAAAAATGAGAATTCATCTGATAGATGAAGTACAGTTTCTGGCCTCTTGCCACTGTTGTTAATAACCGTGAGCCAACGTGTTAGAAATCTATTTATTCGAGATAGGGTCTCACTCTGTTGTTAGTCTGGAGTGCAGTGGTGCAATCCTAGCTCACTGTTACCTCGAACCCTTGGACTCAAGCAATTCTCCCTCCTCAGCCTCCCAAATGTCTGGGACTGAAGGCACAAGCCACTGTGCCAGCTAATTTAAAATTTTTTACAGAAACTGGTTCTGGCTGTGTTGTCAGGACTGGTCTCAAACTCCAGGGCTTAAAGGATTCTCCCACCTTGGCCTCCCAAAATTACGGCATTACAGCTGTGAACCGCCATGCCCAGCCTGTGTTAGAAATTTAGAGTATGTTGTTTTGTTCTCACAACCATCCCATTATCCCCATTTTACAGATGTGTAAAGTAAGGCTCTGGCTTCTTGTTCAGAGTAATTGCTTATGAGTGTTAGCAAACCCAAACTGGAAGCTGCTTTTTTCCCCCCAACTCCACATCATTTGATGCTTTGTGATCTTAAGGAAGCCACCTGTCCTCATCTGACACTGAAAAAAATTGCCCAAGGCCTTCAGGCATAAATTCTTTCAATTTCTGTCTCCTCCATCCTAAAACCTAGAGCAGTTAGGAACTCCTCCTAAGAAGTAAATGAATGAGGCCGGGCGAGGTGGCTCATGCCTGTAATCCCAGCACTTTGGGAGGCAGAGGCGGGTGGGTCATTTGAGGTCAGGAGTTCAAGACCAGCTTGGACAACATAGTGAAACCCCATCTCTACTAAAAATACAAAAATCAGCTGGGCGGGGCTGGGTATGGTGGCTCACGCTGTAATTACAGCACTTTGGGAGGCTGAGGTAAGTGGGTCATTTGAGGCCAGGAGTTCGAGACTAGCCTGGCCAACACAGGGAAAACCCATCTCTACTAAAAAGTACAAAAATTAGGGCCGGGCACAGTGGCTCACGCCTGTAATCCCAGCACTTTGGGAGACTGAGGCAGGCGGATCACGAGGTCAGGAGTTCAAGACCAGCCTGACCCACGTGGTGAAACCCTGTCTCTACTAAAAATACAAAAATTAGCCAGGCATGGTGGTGTGCATCTGTAATCCCAGCTACTTGGGAGGCTGAGGAAGGAGAATCACTTAAGCTCGGGAGGCAGAGGTTGCAGTGAGCCGAGATCGCACCACTGCCATTCCAGCCTGGGGGATGGGGTGAGATTCCATCTCAAAAAAAAAAAAAAAAAAAAGTAAATGAATGCAGGAATGAATAATAAAGTAAATAGGCTGGGTGCAGCCTCTAATGCCAGTCCTTTGGGAGGCCAAGGCAGGAGGATCGGTTGAGTCCAGGAGTTTGACACCAGCCTGGGCAACAGAGGGAAACCCTGCTTCTACAAAAATATATATATCTTCTTTTATTTTTTATTTTTTATTTTTTGAGACGGGAGTTTCGCTCTTGTTGACCAGGCTGGAGTGCAATGGCTTGATCTCGGCTCACCGCAACCTCTGCCTGCTGGGTTCAAGCAATTCTCCTGCCTCAGCCTCACAAGTAGCTGGGATTATAGGCATGTGCCAACACTCCCAGCTAATTTTGTATTTTTAGTAGAGACGGGTTTCTCCATGTTGGTCAGGCTGGTCTCAAATTCCCAACCTCAGGTTATCTGCCCACCTCGACCTCCCAGAGGGTGGGGATTACAGGCGTGAGCCACCGTGCCTGGCCTATTTTTATTTATTTATTTATTTATTGAGACAGGGTGAGTTTTACTCTTGTAGCCCAGGCTGGAGTTCAATGAATGGCACGATCTTGGCTCACTGCAACCTCTACCTCCTGGGTTAAAGCAATTCTCCTGCCTCAGCCTCCCAAGTAGCTGGGATTACAGGCATGCACCACCATGCCTAGCTTATTTTGTGTTTTTAGTAGAGATGGGATTCATCATTTTGGTCAGGCTGGTCTTGAACTCCCGACCTCAGGTGATCCGCCTGCCTCAGCCTCCCAAAGTGCTGGGATTACAGGCATGAGCCACTGTGCCTGGTCAAAACATTTTTAAAAATAAAAATTAGCCAAGCGCAGTGGGGTGGTGCACACCTGTAGTCCCAGCTACTCAGGAGGCTGAGACGGGAGGATCACTTGAGCCCAGGAGGTTGAGGCTGCAGTGGGCCATGAAGGTGCCACTACACTCCAGCCCAGGTAGCAGAGCCAGACCCTGTCTCAAAAATAAGTACATCTGGCTGGGTGCAGTGGCTCATACCTGTAATCCCAGAACTTTGGGAGGCCAAGGCGGGTGGATCACTTGAGGTCCGAAGTTCGAGACCAGCCTGGCCAACATGGTGAAACCCCGTCTCTACTAAAAATACAAATATTAGCCCAGTGTGATGGTGGGCTCCTGTAGTCCCAGCTGCTCGGGAGGCTAAGGCAGGGGAATCGCTTGAACCTGGGAAGTGGAGATTGTAGTGAGCCAAAATTGCACCACTGCACTCCAGCCTGGGTGACAGACTGAGACTTCGTCTCAAAATAAATAAATGAATACATCCTTGTGACTTGTCCTCCCTCTTGCTACTATTTGAAGTCCTGCCTTTTTGTCACCATCAACATTGTCACAGCGAAGTCCTAGTTCTTGTCATTTCATCTACACAGGCATAGGGTATATACACTCAAGAATACAAATGTTCATGCTTTGTTTGTAAGTGGGGAGCTGATACTGTAGGGGTTCTTTTTCTGACATTATCTGTTAAGCCGGACTGTCTAATTGTGGAAAATATCAGCAGACACAGAACCTCAGGAATGTGGGGCTGTCCATGCCTTATTTGGATGAATCAGACCAAAAGCAAATCCAGCTGAACTCAACAGTGCCCTGATCTGGCTAGCTGGAGGTGTTCTATGCCAGCAAACAGAACTCTGAAAATCAACTAGCTCCTGATCATATGGCATCTTATAAACAAATGCTTATCTCAAAAATATGCCTGAGCAGGAGAGAAGGTAACCAGAGAAAAAATTAGGGTATTCAAAATTATGAAAACAGACGACTTTGGGTAGTAACTTGTCTTCTCTGTGCCTCTTGCCCAAGGCCTAGCTTAGTGCCTCTGCTCTCTAGGCTGAATGGAAACCGCTTCTGCTGAGACCACCAGTGACCTCTCAGCCCACAAACTCAGGTGCTTTTGGCAGGTCTGACACTGCCTGGGTCAGGCAGGTTTTATCACCTCCTTGATTGGAAAGCTTCCTTTCCTTGATGACTTTGACTTTTCTTTCATGTTTCCTTTACCATTTCCGCTTTAACTCTTTCACAAATTTCTGCTCTGTCAGAGTTAAGCATTTGATCTTGTTTCCTCACACAGCCTCCAAGATCAACCTCATCCTTTCCTATGGCTTAAATTCCCAGATGATTCTAAACCAAGTTCTCAGCCAGGCACAGTGGCTCACACCTTGTAATCCCAGCACTTTGGGAGGCTGAGGCAGGCGGATCACCTGAGGTCACGAGTTCAAGACCAGCCTGGCCAACATGGTGAAACTCCATCTGTACTAAGAATACAAAAATTAGATGGGTGTGGTGGTGTGCACCTGTAATCCCAGCTACTCAGGAGGTTGAGGCACGAGAATATCTTAAACCTGGAAGGTTGAGGTTGCAGTGAGCCAAGATCAAGCCACTGCACTCCAACCTGGGCAACATGGTGAAACTGTCTCAAAACAAACAAAAAAAAAAACAAGTTTTCTAGCAAGCAGTAGAAAACTTCATCAATACTGGCTTAGACAGGAGTTAATTTGTCTCATACAATAAAAAATCCAGAGGCAGAGAGCAACTCAAAGGTGCTTTTAGTAGAATGAACCTACTAAGTGGTGATCAGAAGTCAGAAAAGCAATGTGGAATAACAGAAATTCAAATAGGTATCACCTTATTAGCCCTAAGAGTTGGGTGGGCCCTGAAGTATATGAAAGATTCCGAAATACCTGTCAAGCACAGAAATGGTCAGAGACATTTATCTTTTTTTTTTTTTTTTTTCTTTTTGAAACAGGATCTTACTCTGTTGCCCAGGCTGGAGTGCAGTTTTTCAATCAGGGCTCACTGTAGCCTCCACTGCCCAGGTTCAAATGATCTTCCCACCTCAGCCTCCTGAGTATCCAGGACCACCACGCCTGGCTAATTTTGTATTTTTTAGTAGAGATGGGGCTTTTCCATGTTGGTGAGGCTGGTCTCAAACTCACAACCTCATGTGATCTGCGCACCTCAACCTCCCAAGGTGCTGGGATTATAGGTGTGAGCCACCGTGCCTGGCTTGCATTTTAATATTTAAGATAACTTTAAGTTCAACATATTTAAAAGTTTATTAAAGTTATTTAATACTCAGGGAGGTTTTCTTTGTTAATTTGGACAATTAAGTACTTTAATAGGAAACCAAATTCATTACATTGACAAATGTAGTTTAAAATGTAGAACATGCCTGGGTGCAGTGGCTCACGCCTGTAATCCTAGCACTTTGGGAGGCCAAGGAAGGTGGATCACCTGAGGTCTGGAGTTCAAGACCCGCTTGGCCAACATGGAGAAATGCCATCTCTACTAAAAATACAAAAATTAGCCAGCTGTGGTGACGGGCGCCTGTAATCCCAGCTACTGAGGAGGCTGAGGCAGGAGAATCGTTTGAACCTGGGAGATGGAGGTTGGAGTGAGCCCAGATTGTGCCACTGCACTCCAGCCTGAGTGAGGAGACAGACAGAGACTCCGTCTCAAAAAAAAAAAAAAGTTTGCAAATATATTCAAAGAGTTCAAATTTGCTATACTTATAAAGAGACTAATATTATTTCTAAGGTAAACTTGAAGCCCAGGAAAGAAGTAGATTTTAAAATTGTAGTTTATTTTTTACAAAACTGATGTTTTAAAAATAAAATAATAAAAAATAAAATTGTAATTTAGGCTGGGCACAGTGGCTCACACCCATAACCTCAGCACTTTGGGAAGCCGAGGTGGGAGGATTGCTTGAGCCCAGGAGTTTGAGACCAGTCTGGGCAACATAGTGAGACCCCTCCCATCACTACAAAAAAATTGCTTTAATTAAAATTGTAGCTTTAATGAATTAAATATCAGTTGTTAACATATAATAACCCCTGAATAGTCTTTCTACATAGGAAAGCCACATGGCACAAAACTGCCACAACAGGTGCCCCAGAATTGGACAGGAAAACCAGGAAAGAAGGAAGAAGGGCAAAAGTTGAGGGAGGAGCCACCACCATCTGTCCTGTTTCAAAAGTTTTCCAGGAGCCCCACTCGGCAGCTTCCACACTTGGCTATAAGCAACCAGGAAGGTAACTATAGTTGACCCTGAACGACGTGGTGTTTCGCCATATTGGCCAGGCTGATCTCAAACTCTTGACCTCAGGTAATCCGCCCTCAGCCTCCCAAAGTGTTGGGATTACAGGTGTGAGCCACCACACCCAGCCTAAATAGGCCTTTTGAGGAGTCAAAGGTTATATGTGGATTTTTGACTGAAAGAGTATCAGCATCCCTAACCCCCATGTTGTTCAAAGGTCAACTGTATTTTTCTTTTTAGAGATGGGGTCTTGCTATGTTGCCTAGGGTGGAGTACAGTGGCTATTCACAGGCACAATCATAGTGCATTATAGCCTTGAACTGCTGGGCTCAAGCAATCCTCCTGCCTCAGCCTCCTGAGCGGCTGAGACTACAGGTGCAGCCACCATGCCCGGCTAAGGGTCAACTGTATTTTGATTGGGCCTGTGGCTGCCCACACCACTCAAGGTCCTGATAGTAAGGAAGAAGGCAAGAGAGAAGCCTGTTGTGTAGACAATGGATGCATGTCTGATGCACCTACGACCTGACTCGGGAGAGAAGGGAGTGACTGGAGAGTCCTTGGGCACATGGGAAGCTGGCACAGAGCCCAGCATGGGCCTGGGGAGGACCCTACCAACTCTCCAGTGGACCCAGCCCTGAAGCACCCCTCTGGGTTGATGCTAAAGTTGAGGTTGGGGGTGGGGAGGATACACCTGCTGGGTTGAGCCCTTAATCTCCGCCTGTGCCTTCAGGCCTCAGTATCTAAGGTCTTCAGACTTTGCCTCCCACTTGAGCTCAGAAGGTGGGGCATTTCCCTAACAGGAAGGGGCACAATAACAAAAAAATAAACCCGGAAACAAGGCTTCAGTTAGTAAACATAGAATCCTAGAAAGTGTTAGTTGCCATTATTAATGGTCATTGGGTTTTTCTGTTTAGTTTTGTTTTTTGAGACGACATCTCCCTCTTGATGCCCAGGCTGGAGTGCAATGGCACGATCTCTGCTCACTGCAACCTCTGCCTCCCAGGTTCAAGTGATTCTCCTGCCTCAGCCTTCCGAGTAGCTGGAATTACAGGTGCCCGCCACCATGCCCAGCTAATTTTTTGTATTTCTAGTAGAGACAGGATTTTGCCACGTTTGCCAGGCTGGTCTCAAACTCCTGGCCTCAGGTGATCCACCCACCTCAGCCTTCCAAAATGCTGGGATTACAGGTGTGAGCCACTGCGCCTGGCCCTTATGGTCATTGTTAAATTCTCACAGCAGTCCTTTGAATATTTATTTATTTTTATTTTTTGAGACAGAGTTTCACTCTTGTTGTCCAGGCTGGAATGCAATGGCACGATCTTGGCTCAGTGCAACCTCTGCTTCCTGGGTTCGAGCGATTCTCCTTCCTCAGCTTCCTGAGTAGCTGGGATTATGGGCATACGCCGCTATGCCCAGCTAATTTTGTATTTTTAGTAGAGACGGGGTTTCTCCACGTTGGCCAGCCTGTTCTCGAACTGCCGACTTCAGGTGATCCGCCTGCCTCAGCCTCCCAAAGTGCTGGGATTACAGGTGAGAGCCACCGCACCCAACCTTATTTATTTATTTATTTTTGAGACAGTCTGGCTCTGTTGCCCAGTCTGGAGTGCAGTGGTGTGCTCTTGACTCACTGCAACCTCCGCCTCCTGGGTTTAAGTGATTCTCCTGCCTCAGCCTCCCAAGTAGCTGGGATTGCAGGCACGTGCCACCACACCCAGCTAATTTTTGTATTTTTAGTAAAGACGGGGTTTTACCATGTTGAAAACCATTGGCTAGGCTGGTCTTGAACTCCTGACCTCAGGTGATCCACCCACTTCGGCCTCCCAAAGTGCTGGGATTACAGGCGTGAGCCACCATGCCCAGCCTAAATATTTATTTTTACTATTGTTATTATTTTTTTTTTTGAGACAGAGTCTTGCTCTATCGCCCAGGTTGGAGTGCAGTGGTGAAATCTCAGCTCACTGCAGCCTCCACCTCCCAGGCTCAAGCAATCCCCCCGGCTTAGCCTCCCAAGTAGCTGGGACTGTGCCACTACGCCCAGCTAATTTTTGTATTTTTAGTAGATACAAGGTTTCACCATGTTGCCTAGGCTTGTCTCAAACTCCTGGGGTCAAGTAATCCACCTGCCTTAGCCTCCCAAAGTGCTGGGATTACAGGCATGAGCCACCACACTCAGCCTGTCCTGATTTTTTTTTTGAGTGCACAGTTTGTGTTCATTTGGCCATATCTTATAGTCAACTGCATAATAACTCAAATTTAGCTCTGGTATGGGTTTGGTTCTTACCACCAAATGTAAGTTCAACATTTCCCACAAGGCCCAGTTCTCCAGGTTCCTGGGGTGATTTTGGTCCCTGAGGTGACCATCTTGGCCTCTGATGCCGAAGGCAGAACTGCAGCAGGTGAGGATGAAGCAGGAGGGAAAATGGTGGCAACTGAAGATGAACCCTCTGCCCAGGCCCAGAGCAAAATGAAATGTGGGGCTTCTCATTAAAAAATTATCAAGAATTGAATTTCAAGACCATAACAGCAAAGCATTAAACCAAACACGAAGCCCTTCTGAGCATGGGGCCTGTGCAACTGCATGCTCACACCCAGGACGTTGGCCCTGCCACTGCAGTCAACCTCTAGGTGCACCAGATACAAGAGAGTTGGTACCTACTTACCCACTCTTTCTGAAGAGCCATCGCCCAGTGCTCAAGGGGGAGAGTGGAGGCCAGTCCAGAGACCGAAGAAGCCTACGTGAGGTACAGATGCTGGAGTCTGAAGGTGGAGAAGGAGTGCTGAGAGGAGCCCTCCTAACACAAGGGGCCTTGCAGTGAGAGCCTGAGAGTGTCCCTGGGGAGGGGCATGAGTGAGACCTGGGGGCAGAGCACAAGTTCTGGTGGGAACTTGGTGGACATGTCCTACACTGACCACCATGGGGGCTGTGACAAGAGAACTGAGGCCTCTCAGGGTGAGTACATTCTGCAAGCAAGGAGCAGTGTGAGAAACACCACACATGTTCCCAGGGGTTGCACTGAGTGCCAGGCAGTTGCTATCTCTCACTGGAGAGGGAAGAGAGAGCAGCAATAGGCCACCCTGCCAGGGTGTAGGTGCACAGGGGTGACTGCAACAAATCTTGCAAACATGGAGATGCCAAACCAATAAAGGAAGGTGTCTGCCCTCAAATAATGTGAAGCCTGTGGTGAACTGAATTCCACAGCAAAGTCCAGACCCAGCTCCCTGAAGACTGGATGGGCTTGACCCCAACACTAACAGCCTGCCAGAGGAAGGTGTATGCAATTCTCCAAGCAGAACTGCTATTTACTTCAGTCTCTGCTATTCTTTTTTTTTTTTTTTTTTGAGATGGAGTCTCATTGTGTTGCCCAAGCTAGAGTGCAGTGGTGTGATCTCGGCTCACTGCAACCTTGGCCTCCCAGGATCAAGCAATTCTTCTGCCTCAGTCTCTCGAGTAGCTGGGACTACAGGTGTTTGCTACCACACCCAGCTAATTTTTGTATTTTTAGTAGAGACACGGTTTCACCATGTTGGCCAGGCTGGTCTCGCACACCTGACCTTACGTGATCTGCCTGCCTCCGCCTCCCAAAGTGCTGGGATTACAAGTGTGAGCCACCACGCCTGTCCTCTGATATTCTTTTACACACAATGCCTAGCATTTAATGACAAATTCCTCCAGTCTGGCTGCCTTCAAACTGGGTCATCAACTTTTTCCTGCCTTCAGATTGAAACTGAAACATTTGTCCTCCCCATGTCTTGAGCTTGCTGGCCTTTGGACTGGAACTCATGCCTTCTGCTCTCCTGGGTCTCCAGCTTGCTAGTTCACCCTGTATATCCCTATATATTCTCTTTCTCTGGAAAACCCTAATCCAGACACCCAAAAAAACAAGATAATGTGATCCATCATCCAGAGAGGCAACAGTCAATAGAAGCAGATCCAGAAATGGTCTACATTCTCAGATAGAGAGACGTTGGCCATGAGAAGTGTTTAACAGGATGCAGTGCAAAGAGTGTACAACATGCATGAAAAGAGGGGAGGCTGTTCGCCTGTTTGCCATGTGTGGATGCAGTAAGAAGGCACTGCCTCTATGAGGGTACTCACTGATCTACAATGGGAATGATCCTTAGAAAAGCAGAGCTGATATGGCTGGGCACGGTGGCTCACACCTGTGATTACAGCACTTTGGGAAACTGAGACACAAGGCCAGGTGACTTGATCACAAGGTCAGGAAATCAAGACCATCCTGGCTAACATGGTGAAACCCTGTCTCCACTAAAAAAAAAAAAATTAGCTGGGCATGGTGGCACGCACCTGTAGTCCCAGTTACTCAGGAGGCTGAGGCAGGAGAATCGCTTGAACCCGGGAGGCAGAGGTTGCAGTGAGAAGAGATCACACCACTGTGCTCCAGCCTGGGCGACAGAGCGAGACTCTGTCTCAAAAAAAAAAAAGAAAGAAAAAAACAAAGCAGAGCTGATATCCCCCTGGAGCCACAAATATTCACCATGGGTAATGAGTGTGCTTCTGGGTGGTTGGGACAAGTTAGGCCCGCATATCATCTGGTGAGACCTGATTCAGAACCAAGAACCCTGTCTAAGCCTTCCTTGGAATTCCAGAGAGGCACCCTAGCTCTCAGGGGTGTCCTTCAGGCCTGGCCATTCCCAAAAGGCCGGGGCTGCAAAGTGGTAGCAGTTGCCTCCTGGCCTGTAGCAGTTGCTCTCCCTGCTTGGACCCCTCTGCCATCTGCCCTCACTGCTTCATTTGATTCATTTATTGGTGTTTGACAGGCAAAGTTCTGTGTTACCTGCTGTTTCACTGGAGCTTAAGACAAGTTCCTGAGACAAAACTCAAACTCAACAAAGGTCTCCCTTTCCTTTCCTCACCTTGGTCTGGGCACATTGTGTTGGCCTCCCAACTACCACACAGCCCTGTCCAGCAAGGCCCTCAGCTGAATCATGATTGATTCTTGGCTGGGGAGAACACACTGGGCCATGGCTCACACCTCTCCCAGAGGTGCTGATTGTAACTCTTCTCTGCCTTGGGGTAAAGCGAAACCTGAGGTTCCCCGTTCCCTAAAATGTCTCTCTTCTGATTTCAGTGGAAATCTCCATGGGTCCCTTCCCTCCTTAGTCCTATCCAACTGCCAGTGAAGACTCACAGCAGGGATGCCATAGATGAATCCCCTAAACCCTATCCCACAACAGAACAGTGATTAGGGGAAATAACCCCACTCCAGCCAATTAACCAGAAAGCATCCCTCCGAGACAGTCAGTGTGAGTGGCCTGGTCAGGCTGGGAGGGAAGGGGTGTCCTGCTGCACAATTTGTTTCCGCATTTCCAAGCCTCTGTTCATTCAGTGGATATGTATGAGCCTGGGTACGCCTTCCTGCTTCCTCCAAAGCCCGGTGCTGGCAGGCTGAGAGAGAGGGGTGCCCCTCTCCTAAGTGCCAAGCCTGCTCTGCGACTCAGGGTAGGGGTGTGTAAAAACACAGGGTGCCAGGTGCGATGGCTCACGCCTCCCAGCACTTTGGGAGGCCAAGGCAGGCGGATCACAAGGTCAGGAGATCGAGACCATCCTGGCTAACACAGCGAAACCCTGCCTGTCCAAAAAATACAAAAAATTAGCCAAGTGTGGTGGCATGCACCTGTAGTCTTAGCTACTCGGGAGGCTGAAGCAGGAGAATCACTTGAACCTGGGGGGCAGAGGTTGCAGTGAGCTGAGATCGCGCCACTGCACTCCAGGTTGCAGTGAGCCAAGATTGAACCACTGTACTCCAGGCTGGGTGACAAGAGTGAGGCTTCATCTCAAAAAACAACAACAACAACAAAACACAAGGCATCTAAACACAGGAAATCACAATGAAGACTCAGTGATCACGTGGATGGGATGCCTATGACTTCTGCCAGATCGGCAGCACAGCTCTCTGTTTTTGCTAACAATACCTTAATTCCTTAATTCCCTTTAGGGAACCCCCTGCCCAGTATAGGTGCTCTGGGTGGAGCTGACCTCATTTCCAGCTCCAGAATTGAGCAGTCACTTGACTTGGGCCTGTAAAAACTTTGGTGTTTGGTTCAGGATGGGCACAAACCCCAAATCCTGACAGGGTGAACCTTCTCAGGACTTGTGCTGAAAATATTGGGAAAGAGACCCCATTTCTCCTGAGATTGCTGGATGTGGTCCTCACTCCAAAGTGTTCGAAGGCCTTTTCCCTGGCTGGGTTGGTGTGCCAACCTCTCCTGGTGCTGTGCCACCTCTCTCTGGGGCTGTGCCACCTCTCCTTGGGCTGTGCCACCTCACACTGGTGCAATGGCACTTCTCCCCAGGGCTGTGGCACCTCTCCCAAGACCTCACTTGTTCAAGTGTTATGAAGAATTTCACAACAGTAATGGCAGAGCTTAACCTGAGCCCAGCCCTTCTGAGAAAGAGTCCTATGTGACTGCAAGAATCACCTGTCCAAAGTTGGGCCTGTGTCCCACACACGTGCAACCTGAGGTGCAGCTGAAGACCCAGGAGGAACCACCACTCAGGGCTGGTGGTGCTTCTCCGCAGCCCTCTTATCTCTGGGACCCTGTCCCCCAAGTCCCAACTGTCTGGGAGCCCTGGCCACAGCCTTTCCTTGGCCCCATGAGGTCCCCACTGTCTGGGTTCCACCTCTCAGCACTGTGCTTGGCTGAGGCCAGAGGGAATATGGGGCCTGCCCCAAGCTCTTGCCTCTCCCAGAGACCACAGCTCCGGCTGACCAGTGGCTGAAAGCTGTTGTTTCCAAAGCCCAGTGTTGACAGGAGGGCAAGTTTGCAATCAGTCACTCTGTCATGACCAGAATTGGAATCCATGTATCCTTTTGAAAGATGTAGGGGCTGGGCACAGTGGCTCATGCCTGTAATCCCAGCACTTTAGGAGGCCGAGACGGGCAGATCATCTGAGATCAGGAGTTCAAGACCAGCCTAGCCAGCATAGTGAAACCCCGTCTCGACTAAAAATGCAAAAATTAGCTGGGTGTGGTGGCACATGCCTGTAGTCCCAGCTACTCGGGAGGCTGAGGCAGAATGGCTTGAACCTGGGAGGCAGAGGTTGCAGTGAGCCGAGATGGTGCCACTGCACTTCAGCCTGAGTGATAGAGTGAGACTCCATCTCAAAAAAAAAAAAAAAAAAAGATGTAGGGTTCTGAACCAGTAAAAAATTTTGGTTGTGATCAACAGAAATCAACTCTAGCTAAATTAGACCAAAAAGGAATTTGTTGGAAGGCTCTTTTTCGTAACTCACAAATACAGTGGGAAGCCAGGAGACTCAGGCTTAGAAAATGGGCGGGAACTAAGGGAACATACACACAAGGAATTGGTGGCATTAGCCTGGTGATCAGCAAGGGATGGATGAGGTCCCCTGCTCCGGACATTCTACAGCCCCGTTCACCACCCGACTGGCCCGCATCTGCAGCATCCCCACCTCACTACACATGAGCCCAGGCTGCGTGCCTGCCATAGCTGCTGTCATGGGAAGGCCAAGCCCCAGTCCTCTCACACTGGAGGTGCCCATGTGGACAGGGGTCCGGGAGAAGACTTACATATGGCAAATATCTTTCTAGACTTACATGTGCGCCTTTTGGTTTGTTTGTTTGAGACAGAGTCCCGCTCTGTCGCCCAGGCTGGAGTGCAGTGGCACAATCTCGGCTCACTGCAAGCTCTGCCTCCTGGGTTCACGCCATTCTCCTGCCTCAGCCTCCTGGGTAGCTGGGACTACAGGAGCCCGCTACCATGCCTGGCAATTTTTTTTTTTTTTTTTTCTTTTTTAGTAGAGACAGGGTTTCACCATGTTAGCCAGGATGGTCTCGATCTCCTGACCTCGTGATCTGCCCGCTTTGGCCTCCCAAAGTGCTGGGATTACAGGCGTCAGCCACCGCACTTGGCCTGTTTGTTTTTGAGAGAGTCTCGTTCTGTCACTCAGGTTGGAGTGCAGTGGCACAATCTCGGCTCACTGCAAACTCTGCCTCCCAGGTTCAAGTAATTCTACTGCCTCAGCCTCCTGAGTAGCTGGGATTACGGTGTGAGCGACCACACCCGACTAATTTTTGTATTTTTAGTAGAGATGGGGTTTCTCCATGTTGGCGAGGCTGGTCTCAAACTCCTGACCTCAGGTGATCCACTCGCCTTGGCCTCCCAAAGTACTGGGATTACAGGTGTGAGCCACCGTGCCCAGGCTTGTTTTTTTTTTTAATCAATAAAAATAATTATGGATGTTATTTGGTATTTACAAATAGTAAGTAAGATGCTGTGATGGTTAATGTTGAGTGCCAACTTGATTGGATAGAAGGATGCAAAGTATTATTCCTGGGTGTGTCTGTGAGGATGTTGCCAAAGGAGATTAATATTTGAGTCAGTGGACTGGGAGAGGCAGACCCATCCTCAATCTGGGTGGGTACCATCTAATCAGCTGCCAGTGTGGTTAGAATAAAGCAGGCAGAAGAAGATGGGAAGACCAGACTTGCTGAGTCTCCTTCACCTTTCTCCCATGCTGGATGCTTCCTGCCCTCAAACATCTTCGGCTTTTGGACTCTTGGACTTACACCAGTGGTTTGTCAAGGGCTCTCAGGCCTTTGGCCACAGACTGAAGGCTGCATTGTCAGGTTACATACTTTTGAGGTTTTGGGACTCGGACTGTCTTCTTTGTTCCTCAGCTTGCAGACGGCCTATTGTGGGACTTCACCTTGTGATCATGTGAGTCAATACTCCTTAATAAACTGCCCTTCATATAGATAAGTATCCCATTAGTTCTGTCCCTCTAGAGAACCCTGACTAATACAGATGCTAATTTTAAAAACTGTCTTTATTTTTTAGAGCAGTTTTGAATCTTGTATGTATCATTTTACCATTATAATATCATACAGAGTGGCTTCACTGCCCTAAATATCCTCTGTGCTCCACCTATCCCTCCCTCCCTCCCCACTAACCCCCGGCAACTGCTGATCTTTTTACTGTCTCCAAAGTTTTGCCTTTTCCAGTATGCATAGAGTTGGAATCACACAGTATGTAGCCTGTTCAGATAGGCTTCTTCCACTTAGTAAAATGCATTTAACATTCCTCCTCCATGTCTTTTCACAGCGTGGTAGCTCATTTCTTTATGGCGCTGAATAATATTCCATCGTCTGGAGGTACCACAGTTTATTTATCCATTCAACTACTGAAGGGCATCTTGGTTGTTCGAAGTTTTGGCAATTATGAATAAATCTGCCATAAACAATGGCATACAGGTTTTTGTGTGAACATAAGTTTTAAACTCATTTGGGTAAATATAAGGAGAGTGATTGCTGGATTTTATGCTTAGTTTTATAAGAAACTGCCAGCCAGGCGCGGTGGCTCACTCCTGTAACCCCAACACTTTGGGAGGCCGAGGTGGGCAGATCACCTGAGGTCAGGAGTTCGAGACCAGTCTGACCAACATGGAGAAACCCCGTTGCTACTAAAAATACAAAATTAGCTAGGCATGGTGATGCATGCCTATAATCCCAGCTACTCAGGAGGCTGAGGCAGGAGAATCATTTGAAACTGGGAGGTAGAGGTTGCAGTGAGCCGAGATTGCACCATCGCACTCCAGCCTGGGCAACAAGAACAAAACAAGAACAAAAAGAGTTTTTGCTCTGTTGCCCAGGCTCTCAAAAAAAAAAAAAAAAAAAAAAAAAAAGAAAGAAAAGAAAAAGAAAAAAAAAAAAAACTGCCAAACTGTCTTCCAAAGTGGCTGTACCATTTTGCGTTCCCACCAGCAATGATTTCCTGTTGCTCTGCTGTTTTATCTCTCTATTTATTTATTTATTTATTTATTTAATTTTTGTGTGTGAGAGAGACAGGGTCTTGCTTTGTTGCCTAGGCCAGAGTGTAGTGGTGCAAACACGGCTCACTGCAGCCTCGACCTCTTGGGCTCAAGGGATTCTTCTGCCTCAGCCTCCTGAGCTGGGACTACAGGTATGTGCCCACCATGCCTGGCTATTTTTTTTTGAGACGGAGTTTTCTCTGTTACTAGGCTGGAGTGCAGTGGCATGGTCTCGGCTCACTGCAACCTCTGCCTCCTGGATTCAAGTGATTCTCCTGCCTCAGCCTCCCGAGTAGCTGGGACTACAGGCGTGTGCCACCATGCCCAGCTAATTTTTGTATTTTTAGTGGAGACAGAGTTTCACCATGTTGGTCAGGATGGTCTCGATCTCTTGACCTCATGATCTGCCTGCCTCAGCCTCCCAAAGTACTTGGATTACAGATGTGAGCCACTGCACACAGCTAGCTAAGTTTTAATTTAATTTAATTTTTTTTTTTTTTTGAGACAGAGTCTTGCTCTGTTGGCCAGGCTAGAGTGCAGTGGCATAATCTTGGCTCACAGCAATCTCCATCTCCCGAGCTCAAGCAATTCTCCTGCCTCAGTCTCCCGAGTAGCTGGGATTACAGGCGTGTTCCACCAAGCCCTGCTAATTTTTGTATTTTTAGTAGAGACGGGATTTCACTATGTTGGCCAGGCTGGTCTCAAACTCCTGACCTCAGGTAATCTGCCTGCCTCGGCCTCCCAAAGTGCTGGGATTACAGGTGTGAGCCACCATGCCCGGCCCATTTGTTTTGCTGCTGTTGTTATGGAGATGAGATCTCACTGTGTTGTCACTTCCTGGGTTCAAGCAATCCTCCCGCCTCAGCCTCCTAAGTGCCAGGATTAAAGGCATGAGCCACCTTGCCTGGCCTATTTTAAATTTTTGTTTTTTTGTTTGTTTGTTTTTACCATGAGTGTGTATTTACTATATAGAAGCAGCATTTCCCTCTAGGTTGCAAGCAACTGAAGGTTGAATGTGACACTTCATTGTGAGGCGATGGCCTGGGCATCCTGGCTAACTCCACTGCTGATGAGGGTGGTCTTTCTGTTCTTTCTTTGGGCTCGTGTGGGGACAGTTGGGAAAAATGCCAAGAGAAAACACAAAAGAGCAGACAGCGATCCAGATCTCTCTGCAAAGAGAAACTGGAAGAGCAGGTTGACTTAGGGACCAGGAGCCAGGAGCCCTAAGGATCCTTGTGTTTCACCTCCAAGGCTCTGTGGTCCTGTGTGGCTTCCATCAGGATAAGGTTTGACTTTGAGACAGAAAACACCAACAACATGTGCTCACACAGCGCGGACACCTATTTCTCTTCCTCCAGTCTCAGCCCAGGCCAGCGTTACGGCTACACAAGCACTGGAACCCAGGGCCCTTGTCTTCTCCCTCCACCACTCTCAGCATTTGGTGTCTACTTGGAGGTCAGTGCTGAGCGGCACATCCACATCCCAGAAGCAGGAAGGAAAAACAGTGCAGAGGGGGCACATCCCACCCTCTAAGGAGACATCCTTCGTTATCCCACTGCCTGGCCACAGATAGTGGCCGCACAGAGCTGCAGAAGCATCTGGAAAGGGAGTCTGTTCTCCTGGTCAGCAGAGTGTCCAGCTAAAAATGAGGGTTCCTGCCACCAAGGCAGAGGGAGCAGGCAGGTGCCTGGGTGGTGCCTGGCATTCCTTGCTATGCTGTGATTGAGGGTTCTTTTAACAGTAGACCCCTGGCCCCGAGCTGTGACTCCTGGGCCACCCATCAGTCCCACTCAATTACAAATCCTATCACAGTAGACTAGCAGGCACTTCCTTAACCAAACCAGCACATGTTCACTGGATACCTCCATGTCCCACTTCACCCTGCAGAGTACACTTCCTTAGCCAGGACATTCACAGGCTGAGTGGACATGATAACACCCAGACAAGACAAGCAGGAGGTGTGTTTGTTCCCTTTTTCCAGGGTTAATTTCTTTGACAAATATTGCTAGCACTGGAGCATGTCAGGATGACACTGCCCTCATGGAGCTTACAGTCTAGCGAGGAAAACAGGTGAAAAATGAGGGTCTCCTCAGGTCAAAAATGTTTAATCAGGCTCCAGCCTTATCTTTCAAGTGACAGGAAATACGATAATAAAGGAAAGAGTAAATGATATCAGGAGGGAATGCTTAGGGGACATTCTATAAGACGACTCTCCTGAACTGTGCGAAAAGATCAATGTAATTAAAAAAAAAAGACTGTTTTAGATTAAAAGAGACTAAAGAGACACAACAACCGGCACAAAATGTGTTGATTGGATTCTGTTGAAAAAAAAGTTATAACTGGAGCATACGAATATAATAAATGATGCTATGGAATTACTCTCTGTATCCACCGATTCTGCATCCACAGATTCAACCAACTTCAGATCAAAAATATTTTGGGGGAAAATAAAAATAATACAACCATAAAGATAATACAAATAAAAACAATATAGTATAACAACTGTTTACATTGTCTTAGGTATTATAAGTAATCTAGAAATTATTTTAATGTTTTTTAAAATTTTACTTTTTTTTGAGACAAGGTCTCACTCTGTCACCCAGGCTGGAGTGTGCAGCGGGGCAATCTCGGCTCACTACAACTCCGCCTCTGGGGCTCAAGTGATCCTCCTACCTCAGCCTCCTGGGTAGCTGGGACTACAGGTACACACTACCACACCCGGCTAAGTTTTGTATTTTTTGTAGAGACGAGGTTTCACCATGTTGCCCAGGCTGGTCTTGAACTCCTGAGCTCAAGCAATCTGCCTGCCTTGGTCTCCCAAAGTCCTGGGATTATAGGTGTGAGCTGCTGCACCTGGCCTAGAGGTGATTTAAAGCATACAGCATGGGTAGAAAGGGTAGGAGGAAGTGGGTAGACAGAGATTTGTTAAAGGACATAAAATTACAGCTAGATAGGTGGGCTAAGTTCTAGTGGCCTACAGCATTTTAGGATGACTGTGTTTCATCATTTCAAATAGCTAGAAAGAGAATATTGAATGTTCCCAACAAAAATAAATGATAAATGTTCCAGATAAATACCCTGATCTCATCACCATACATTACATGTATCAAAACATCACTATGCACCCTATAAATGTGTAGTTGTTTATATCAATTAAGAAAATAAGGGCCGGGCGCGGTGGCTCAAGCCTGTAATCCCAGCACTTTGGGAGGCCGAGACGGGCGGATCACGAGGTCAGGAGATCGAGACCATCCTGGCGAACACGGTGAAACCCCGTCTCTATTAAAAAATACAAAAAACTAGCTGGGCGAGGTGGCGGGCGCCTGTAGTCCCAGCTACTCGGGAGGCTGAGGCAGGAGAATGGCGTAAACCCGGGAGGCGGAGCTTGCAGTGAGCTGAGATCCGG